>NC_092672.1:26934617-27237648 GCF_964355755.1 Antedon mediterranea
ACATGACGTTCCATAGGTGTTTTAGTTTACATTTTATTTTTATAGACGATTTTTATTTTGATCGCGCCAGCTTTAAATTTTGATAAAAGTCTACTGTGTATATTACTGTTTGTCATGGATAAAAATAATCCTATTAGCAAGGCTTTTGCTAAGCTGTATATTAAAGATATATTAGCGTTAAAAGGCGCAGGTAGGCCAAGTTAATTTCAAATAGAAGACCACCTATACGCCTAGGCCTAGGCTAGCTAGCCCGGGCCTTGGTCCTTGGGCGGTCCTTGGAATCCTCTACTACCCTTAGGCCTAGTTGCATCCATACTTTGTAGGCCAGCTACCCGCTGGCCTAACCCTGGCCCAAGCTCTGTCTGGTAGACTAACTAGCCATAAATCAATGTAAGCAGGAGGAGTATATTGGTTATATAGTGTAAAATACGATATAATTTACAGACACATAGGCTAACTACAGCAGCAGTTTTTTGTTTGTTTTATCAAACACAGTGAAATACAAAACAATTGGCACAATGACACGGAACAATAGAAGCCTCAACAAGCCTGGCATCCAACCCAACATATTGACTAACACCCCTATAAATAATAATGGAATAGTCCTATATTCAATACATGCCGAAAACTCAGGTTGATCCCCTACTACTACTACTACTGTAGCTAGAGGTGATGGGGAGATCAGAAATTTTGAAGGGCAGCTAACTACTATAATTATAAATACAAGCTTCCTTTAATACAAGCTTCGCTTTTTATGAATGGTGCCCCACTTATTTAAATCAGTATTTACTGTTAATTTTTATTTTCTGTGAATGACAAGAAGAGAAATAAATGTTTCTTTGATTGATTGATTGATGAGCGCCACTAACAACAAGCTGGAGGAGCAATTCAATAATAGCCAAGAAATACATTGACCGATCACAAACGAACTTAGTTTGGAAGATTGATGACATTACGCACAGACAGCTGGAGGCTCGCTTCCTGTCCCAAACCTCAGGCAGGGCAGCAGGCATCACAGAGGAAACCAGATAAGAAACATGGATGTGTATCAACTGTCAACAAAGGGGCCATTCATTAGACTTGGTCAAAAAAGATCAATGAAGAATCAGCAGAAATGGAGGATCAACTGACTTGGGGGTGAAAGAAGCCAAAGGTCCAGAGAACCAAATAGGAAAAAGAACCGCTCCTTCTCACAAACAACAAGTACTCAGTGAGCCAACCTGGAGGGACAAAGTAATTAGTGTACCAGATCTGACCACCCTAACAAAGGTCTCTAGATAGAGCCAATGATGAACAGGATGAAAGAATATAGTCCTGTCATCTCAACTACTATGATGAGGTGCCGAAATAACGCAGACGTACCAGAGCTCAAACAGGATGGTTGAGAATGCCAACAAGCAAATGGCAGCTGATGAGATTTGATGAGACAATTTTAACCTACTGTCATGTTTTTTCCAAACAATACACTTCAGTTTACTAGAGTCAGATCATGAAGGAAAACTAGCTGTGTCAGACAAGGAAAGGAAGCTAGTGAATACAAAACAATCCAGAACAAAATAATTATTTTGTTCTGGAACCAAAGTTGGAAAGTTATTCTCAGTGTCTGCAGATACATGTAGTTCCCGAGTTCAAATAGCTATTCTTTTCTTGGAACATCTGGTGGACCTTTAATTAAGCCAAAGTAACATATTTTAGATCCACAGATGGATTCAAGACATATTCTTGGAATGAGATTCAGAGCAGGGAAGGTGGGATAAATTAAATGGATCACCACATTGATGTAGGGACAGTATGGGCAATCAGCATATCCAACGGGCTCTCGGCCATTTGATGGGTAATTGAAATTGAGAGAGAGTGGAACCTAGACCCACACATTCAAAGAGAACTGGATTGTAAGCTACAGTAACTACAATAGTTACTGGAAGAATTGGAACCTGGATGTGAGGAACAGTGTGTTGTATCGCTGGTGGAAATTTGACAATGGAAAAGAGATAAAACATGGTGAGCGACTTGTGCTCCCAGAAGAATTTAAAAATATGGCTCTCAAAGAGCTCTATTTAGTGAAGACGAGTGGATGTGGATGGCATCAACAATTTTGACATGAGTATGTAGGGCAGTTTTTTTGCTCAATGGAAGACACAGTCAAGAAATGAAGCATCTTCAACAACGACCCATATGGAACCCATAGGGAACCCATAGGGAACCCAGATGGAAAGGGTCGATGTGAACATTTTGGATGAGATGTTTTGTAGACAATTAAGTGGTTCTGGGTTCCTTAACTCCATATCGATCAAAGGAGTTATCTCATTTAGTCCTCAGATGGATGGATGACCAAGAGATTCAACCACACTTTGGTTAACATAGTGATATGCTCCACTTTAACTAGAAATACTGGCCATACGCCAATATACACTTCACATACCTTGGGATAGAAGTCTCCCTTCCGGATTCGACGATGCCAACTATTTGGATGGAAGATGTAGAAGCATAATGGCGACGAGATAGCCCACTTGGACATTTACAGTGGGAAAGAAAAGGACCTGTTTGCTCAGAAAGAAGGAAAGTGTCAAATAGTAGGACAAAGAGAAAATTCCCAAGAAGCAATTTGTGTAGTAATAATTACTAATTGGGATAAACTAATTGAAAGTGTTTGTTGTGTTATGTGCAACTAAAAGTGAGAGTATGGTTTAGCCACAGACTTTAACTATATAAGTGACAAACTCGACCAGAAAACAATTTTTTACCAATTTTTTTCAGTAGCTAATTTAAAAACGTGAACTCATCAAAGTCAAACAAACAATTAAACTTCTTATTTATGATTTATATGCTATATAATATATTATTAAAATCTTCATTTTTTTTTTTTCTAAACAGAAATATTACAATACAATGGTCATCAAATATGCAAAGTAGATATCTTTGGAATAGTTGTAAAAGTGACAGAAAAACACAAGTTTTTTATTTATGGGGGTAAGAGTTTAAAATTCAAATTTATTTATCATAAAGATTTACACTAGAATAAGTTTTCCACAGTATGCATGTTCAACCATTCATGTTGGAGTTGATAGTTGATGCTTCTTTTGCAGTTGATGATGGCACTGGAGTTATCAACTGTTGCTGCTGGAAACCAAATCCAGAACCACAACCATTCTTCCCAAAGGGTAAATTAATTAAATAAGTTTCAAAATTGTATTTTTGTTCTTAATCTTATTATGATTATGATTAAAACAGTTTTACCCTTTATGTTCAGGTGATGTTGAAAGTTTACCAATTGAGGAATTTCTAAACTTAACAATCTCTGACAGCTTAGTACAAATGATGTTACCATTAGATCTAGGAGATTCTATTCATGTCAGAGGTAGAGTTAAACGATACAGGGGTGACATTCAAGTGTCTGCTGATTTCTTTGGTATGGTTATTTTTTCAATTTAACAAATCATGTTTACACCTCTCTTGTATTGCCTGTTTCTCCAGAGAAAAATATATTGATAGAAATTTATTGTTTTCTACATGACAATATTCAGTTTTATACGTGTCTGCTGAGCTGCTCGATTTGTATGAGTCCTGAACATGCTATAACTCATTGCCTGACCTCTGATTGGTTGCTCACTTTTTTGCTTAACAAAAAGTAGAAACTGCTAGTTTTCCTTTTTTTTGTGAAAAAATTTGAAAGCTTTTAAAGGCCATTTTTGCGGGAAAAAAATTTCTATTGATCATACATTTCAATAATTATCGATCTATAGTTTCCCCTATGTTTCATAATTTTGGGATTTTATTTGTGTTACACGAGCTTGTTGAAAATAAGCACTTTCTTATCAGTGGGGGGGATAGTTCAAATTACACAGTAAAATCTCTATTCTTTTGTACACAAATTTTGTAAATAGAGAGGCATTTTAAAAAGCTATGAAAAATAAACAGTGTGGTAAAAAATGTTATCAGATGACTAAATATAGGTAATATAACTTGAATATTACATTTCTGGTATTTTTATTCAACTTCATATTTTTATTTTCATGATATAGCAAAAATTATCCACTGTATATCCACCATCTTTTTTCACCTTCTAGGGAGTCACCAGACATGTTATTACATTAGAAACTACCTAACTACTGAAAAAAAGTCTTTCTGGTTTTTATGGAAGAATTTTGCCAACCTTTGTATTTGACCATATTAAGGGAAATTCATGTTTTTTCGTCTTGATTTCTGTTACAAATATTTGATTTATGTACAATTAACCAAATATTATATTTAAAATTCATGCCTGTACCTGAGCTTTAAATCGACATGCATGAATTGCCTAGTTAAGACAGGCTACTAAATAACAACAGGAGGACAAAACTTTATTGTTGTCCAACAATTAATTTGAATTAATACAGAAAAGGTAGATGATCCTCGATGTGAAAGAGAAATTGCAAGAATGTTGGAACTTCCAAAGCTCTACCGTGATGTTTATGACAAACAATTCAATTGGAGGGAAGCGGAAAAAATGAAATTACAGGTACTGTCGCCTAATATTATAAGGAATATAATTAGAAGGATTTAGTTATACATTTGTAAATAAACAAGGCTTGACATTTTTTGACGGTAGGCTTTAATTTACATTTTATTCATTATTTAATCCATTTACCAATGACTTCTTATTTAGGCTTCAGTACCAGACAGTCTTATTGATGCTGTGGTCGATTTTCTTCAGAATAGCTCCACCAATAGTTTCTATATTGAGGAGTTAGGAACAGTGGGGCAGTTAGTGGATATTGCGACGAGTTTATGCAAGGTAACTTTATAATCAATGTATTTTTCTAGATCATCAAAATTGTCTTTAAAGCTTCTCTTTGAAGTGGTTCTTTGCTGGCAAGTCTCCACCAATTCATAATTCTGCGCAATTTAATTGGCATAGTTTCACCTTTCAAGAATGATGTGTTGTAGTTTATATTATAAATTGATATACTAATGTAAACAGATATTAAAGCTGATTGAATGCAACTTTGCAACTTCCAACCAAACATGATTTCTATCTTTAAGAACCCCACAGGTAATCCTATTATGGACGCTTCTACTTTATCCTCCAACCAAAGATGTACAACTAGATCTACTACTCGTAATCAATCTGTCATCACAACCAATCCTAATGATTGTTCTTCTAAGACTTCCCAATCAGTTCCCCACATTTTTTCAAATCAAAAGCCATCTGGTGAAAAAGACCAGAGTTCTGTCACATCATCCACTCATGCCATTCATAAACTGTTAAAGGAAGCAGTGCATCACCTAGAGCACAGAGGTCTTGTTTACAAGGCAGAATCTGAGAAAGATCTTTTCTATGTAAGTATTTTCTTAAATACCGTACTGACGCTGGTATAAGCCCACCCTCCTTGAACATGAAATCACGTCAAGTTTGGGGAGTGGGCTTATACCCGAGGATCCAAAAATGCAGATCGTCAAAAACAGCACATGTACTGTGTATTTTATCATGGACATCCCTCCTTTGAAACCACCACATGAGCGCCCTCACGATGTGTTGCAACGTGTATGTTGCCTATACACGAGGTGTAGAGTGTCGGAAAATTAAACTTTTAGTTTGTGTCATTTATCGTAGAATCTAATATTTTAAACGTCAATTGAACAAGAATTTATACAATGTTCGTTAGATAGAAATGTACCAAAGAAATTTAATAAGCTTGTTTTATGGCAGCCGATACCAAATAGGGGTTCTCCGTTTTGGCGACTTGTGATTCGAGCGTAGTGTGTGCAGCGATCTTCGCCAGCGATGGAGTGTAAACAAAACAGGACTGCTAGGCCTAATATGGCCTAGCTTATAATTAGCCTAGCTTGGTTATGATAAAAGGTAGGTGGATGCGGTGTATGGAAGTCCCAGATGGATCACAAAATTAATACTCGCCCTTACTAAATACAAAATATTGTTTTACTGCACCTACTGTAAATCTTCGAATTATGTGAAAGTCGGGAGTGGGCTTATACCCGAGTATGGGTTTATACCTGCGTCAGTGTGGTAAAACAATGAAATATTGAAATATGTCAGTCAGTGTGCTTTGATTATATTTCCTGGTGATTTGCGCTTTCGTGGTATGAAAAGTAACGTTTGGCATGTCTTCTCTACTTATAACAAAAATTTGATTACACTTTTATTTAAATGCAATGTCTTTCTAAAGTTGAATTTGACTGATTTTGTATTTCAGGTTGTACATGACCGCAAGTCCGTAGACGCAAAAGTTATAAAACTGTTGAAAGATTTGTGTTCAAAAACAAAGAGTAAGTTATAAAGAGTTATCTTATAACTCATAATTTACGGTTCTCATGTACTTGGTTAACTGAAGGCTTTGAAACTGCACAAATGAAATCATACAAGGTACACTTCTGTGTGCCTAATTACGAAAAATATCCTTGTATTATTGTGTGTGGGTATTCTGCAGACAGTGCATACCACATTCACAAAACGCTCATATTTTTGACAACTGGTTCAACGAAAATTTGTCAAGAAATAGTAATATCTAACGCAACTAAATTAGTAAATATTCTGTACCATAAAGCTTTAAAAAAAAGTAGGTTTCAGCTGAATGCATTGAGGGCTAATTATTAGTGGATATTATGCAGGTGATTGTTATTGCTATAATTTACAAGTTAACAATTATAAGTATTAAAATGATTTTTGGATCAAGGAATGTGATTTTTAGCAAACTTGGCAACTCTTCTTCAACTTTTAATCAATCTTCCTACTTTAAATATCTTTAACTACTGTAGTTAGACATGAGACTGACCAGGTGTCTGGTCTGAATTTTCCATTTTTTTTTCTTCTGATAATTTATAATTTTTGTTATTTGTGCAATTTTGCAACTCTGACTATAACCCCAGATATTGAATATGCTTGTTTGTAACTGAGAGTTTTTAAAGAAAGTTGACGTAAGTTTACAGCATGATATTGGCGTTACTGGTGGAAGTAAAATTTCAGTTCTCTTTTATAGCATGGTGGTTCTTTAATTCAATTGTATTTTAGATTTGAGAGGATGTCACTATCTTCAATTGTTAAAGAACCTTCAACAAAACAAAAGGTTTAGTAACGTCACAGAAAGCGCCCTCTTAGATGTTCTACAAAAACTGGAGAAGAACAGTGAAATAATTAGCACAACAAATGAACATTACATTCCATTCAGAATGTAATGATAAAAGAAAAAGGTTAGTAACTTCAAATAAAAAGGAAACAAATAATATCTTAATATTGCTGAAATGGAAATTTATTATTAAACTTTATAATTGAATAACCATTTCTTTAATTATTGCATTTAAAAGCTATAAACTAATTTAAAATTGTTTCTTAGCATATTATAATATGTATAAACTATGTACGATAATTAAAGATACATTTTGAATTAAATTCTAAAATGTAATGTTCTTACAAATTGCCATTATAAAAATTGCTATATTGTTATTTTTTATCCTAAGTAAAGGTATTTTCTTAAATTTTAATGATTTAGGCAATATTTTTTTTAACTTACCCTTACTTTACAATGTCAGTTAAGAAGAAATATTTGTTTTAATTATACTACAGTATATTCACAAGAAATAATGATAATTTACAAAAAAAATGATTATTTGGAAAATTTATCTAAATTACAAATTATTGTCAAAATCATGCAAATTTTGAATATATTATAGCTCCTCGGGATCGATGGTGACCTCCAATTTTTTAAATCTTCTATTGCAAGCAGATAAGGTGTAGATATGAATTCATGTAAAATTGTTATCTCTCCGATGTTTTTTACATCATCATATGGCTACTCAAATAAAAAATATAGGAATTTTGTCTCTTTTGTTATTGTTGATCACATTTAAATTATTCATTTATTCATTGCCAGAAGGAACAAGTTGGATGACTACATCATCTTTAAGTTTCCTTTGACCACAGAGAGTGCTTTGAAGAAATTTGAAGATAACAACACACTTGTCTTTATTGTTTCCCTCAAAGCTAACAAGTTCCAGATCAAGGCTGCTGTAAAGAAACTCTACGAAATTAAACTGTCAAAGATCAATACACTCATCAGACCTGATGGACAGAAAAAAGCTCATGTGAGTTTGGAATCCGATTACAATGCTTTAGACATTGCAAACAAAATGCAATTTAATTTATTTTTTGTCTTAAGCGAGACGCGCTGTATTAAATGTAATGAGCAGTGACGAAAGAGACAACAGAAGAATCATACCAAGGTAACATTTTAAAGATCAAAGATGCTCTCGCTGACATGTAATAAAAAATATCCCAGGAGGACTATTGCCAGAAGGAACAAGTTTAAGATGACTACAGCATCATCAAGTTTCCTTTAACCACAGAGAGTGCTTTGAAGAAAATTGAAGAAAACAACACACTTGTCTTTATTGTTGTCCTCAAAGCTAACAAGTTCCAGATCAAGGCTGTTGTAAAGAAACTCTACAACATAAAGTGTCAAAGGGTCAACACACTCAACAGACCTGATAGGTACAAAAAAGCTTATGTAAGGTTGGAATCCGATTACAATGCTTTAGACATTGCAAACAAAATGCAATTTAATTTATTTTTTGTCTTAAGCGAGACGCGCTGTATTAAATGTGATGAGCAGTGACGAAAGAGACAACAGAAGAATCATACCAAGGTAACATTTAGAAGATCAAAGATACTCTCGCTGACATGTAATAAAAAATATCCCAGGAGGACTATTGCCAGAAGGAACAAGTTTAAGATGACTACAGCATCATCAAGTTTCCTTTAACCACAGAGAGTGCTTGGAAGAAAATTGAAGAAAACAACACATTTGTCTTTATTGTTGTCCTCAAAGCTAACAAGTTCCAGATCAAGGCTGTTGTAAAGAAACTCTACAACATAAAGTGTCAAAGGGTCAACACACTCAACAGACCTGATAGATTGGAAAAATCTTATGTAGGTTGAATCCGGTTACGATGCTTTAGACGTTTCAAACAAGATTGGTATAATATAAACCAGAATCGACAAGACCATGTTGCAAATTTTTGTCTTCTTGTTTGTAATCCATGTTTCTACAGTCCCACTGAAGGGAAAGGGCAAGTCACCTTGTGATAGGCTGCAATCTGACAGTCTATTTCATTTCAGAAAAAGAAGATTCATACCCGGTAATACCATGGTGACATTTAGAAGACCAAAGACACTGTCGCTGAAACGTAATCCATAATATCCCAGAAGGACCATTGCCAGAAGGAACAAGTTGGATGACTACATCATCTTTAAGTTTCCTTTGACCACAGAGAGTGCTTTGAAGAAATTTGAAGATAACAACACACTTGTCTTTATTGTTGCCCTCAAAGCTAACAAGTTCCAGATCAAGGCTGCTGTAAAGAAACTCTACGAAATTAAACTGTCAAAGGTCAATACACTCATCAGACCTGATGGACAGAAAAAAGCTCATGTGAGTTTGGAATCCGATTACAATGCTTTAGACATTGCAAACAAAATGTAATTTAATTTATTTTTTGTCTTAAGCGAGATGCGCTGTATTAAATGTAATGAGCAGTGACAAAAGAGACAACAGAAGAATCATACCAAGGTAACATTTTAAAGATCAAAGATGCTCTCGCTGACATGTAATAAAAAATATCCCAGGAGGACTATTGCCAGAAGGAACAAGTTTAAGATGACTACAGCATCATCAAGTTTCCTTTGACCACAGGGAGTGCTTTGAAGAAAATTGAAGAAAACAACACACTTGTCTTTATTGTTGTCCTCAAAGCTAACAAGTTCCAGATCAAGGCTGTTGTAAAGAAACTCTACAACATAAAGGGTCAAAGGGTCAACACACTCAACAGACCTGATAGATACAAAAAAGCTTATGTAAGGTTGGAATCTGGTTACGATGATTTAGACGTTTCAAACAAGATTGGTATAATATAAACCAGAATCGACAAGACCATGTTGCAAATTTGTGTCTACTTGTTTGTATAATCCATGTTTCTACAGTCCCACTGAAGGGAAAGGGCCTTGTCACCTTGTGATAGGCTGCAATTTGACAGTCTATTCCATTTCAGCTAAAGAAGATTCATACCATGGTGACATTTAGAAGACCAAAGACGCTCTCGCTGAAACGTAATCCATAATATCCCAGAAGGACCATTGCCAGAAGGAACAAGTTGGATGACTACATCATCTTTAAGTTTCCTTTGACCACAGAGAGTGCTTTGAAGAAATTTGAAGATAACAACACACTTGTCTTTATTGTTGCCCTCAAAGCTAACAAGTTCCAGATCAAGGCTGCTGTAAAGAAACTCTACGAAATTAAACTGTCAAAGGTCAATACACTCATCAGACCTGATGGACAGAAAAAAGCTCATGTGAGTTTGGAATCCGATTACAATGCTTTAGACATTGCAAACAAAATGAAATTTAATTTATATTTTGTCTTAAGCGAGACGCGCTGTATTAATTGTAATGAGCAGTGACGAAAGAGACAACAGAAGAATCATACCAAGGTAACATTTGGAAGATCAAAGATGCTCTCGCTGACATGTAATAAAAAATATCCCAGGAGGACTATTGCCAGAAGGAACAAGTTAAAGATGACTACAGCATCATCAAGTTTCCTTTAACCACAGAGAGTGCTTGGAAGAAAATTGAAGAAAACAACACACTTTTCTTTATTGTTGTCCTCAAAGCTAACAAGTTCCAGATCAAGGCTGTTGTAAAGAAACTCTACAACATAAAGTGTCAAAGGGTCAACACACTCAACAGACCTGATAGATACAAAAAAGCTTATGTAGGTTGAATCCGGTTACGATGCTTTAGACGTTTCAAACAAGATTGGTATAATATAAACCAGAATCGACAAGACCATGTTGCAAATTTTTGTCTTCTTGTTTGTAATCCATGTTTCTACAGTCCCACTGAAGGGAAAGGGCAAGTCACCTTGTGATAGGCTGCAATTTGACAGTCTATTCCATTTCAGCAAAAGAAGATTCATACCATGGTGACATTTAGAAGACCAAAGACGCTCTCGCTGAAACGTAATCCATAATATCCCAGAAGGACCATTGCCAGAAGGAACAAGTTGGATGACTACATCATCTTTAAGTTTCCTTTGACCACAGAGAGTGCTTTGAAGATATTTGAAGATAACAACACACTTGTCTTTATTGTTGCCCTCAAAGCTAACAAGTTCCAGATCAAGGCTGCTGTAAAGAAACTCTACGAAATTAAACTGTCAAAGGTCAATACACTCATCAGACCTGATGGACAGAAAAAAGCTCATGTGAGTTTGGAATCCGATTACAATGCTTTAGACATTACAAACAAAATGCAATTTAATTTATTTTTTGTCTTAAGCGAGACGCGCTGTATTAAATGTAATGAGCAGTGACGAAAGAGACAACAGAAGAATCATACCAAAGTAACATTTTAAAGATCAAAGATGCTCTCGCTGACATGTAATAAAAAATATCCCAGGAGGACTATTGCCAGAAGGAACAAGTTTAAGATGACTACAGCATCATCAAGTTTCCTTTAACCACAGAGAGTGCTTTGAAGAAAATTGAAGAAAACAACACACTTGTCTTTATTGTTGTCCTCAAAGCTAACAAGTTCCAGATCAAGGCTGCTGTAAAGAAACTCTACAACATAAAGTGTCAAAGGGTCAACACACTCAACAGACCTGATAGATACAAAAAAGCTTATGTAAGGTTGGAATCCGATTACAATGCTTTAGACATTGCAAACAAAATGCAATTTAAATTATTTTTTGTCTTAAGCGAGACGCGCTGTATTAAATGTGATGAGCAGTGACGAAAGAGACTACAGAAAAATCATACCAAGGTAACATTTTGAAGATCAAAGATGCTCTCGCTGACATGTAATAAAAAATATCCCAGGAGGACTATTGCCAGAAGGAACAAGTTTAAGATGACTACAGCATCATCAAGTTTCCTTTTACCACAGAAAGTACTTTGAAGAAAATTGAAGAAAACAACACACTTGTCTTTATTGTTGTCCTCAAAGCTAACAAGTTCCAGATCAAGGCTGTTGTAAAGAAACTCTACAACATAAAGGGTCAAAGGGTCAACACACTCAACAGACCTGATCGATACAAAAAAACTTATGTAAGGTTGGAATCCGATTACAATGCTTTAGACATTAATTGCAAACAAAATGCAATTTAATTTATTTTTTGTCTTAAGCGAGACGCGCTGTATTAAATGTGATGAGCAGTGACGAAAGAGACTACAGAAGAATCATACCAAGGTAACATTTTGAAGATCAAAGATGCTCTCGCTGACATGTAATAAAAAATATCCCAGGAGGACTATTGCCAGAAGGAACAAGTTTAAGATGACTACAGCATCATCAAGTTTCCTTTAACCACAGAGAGTGCTTGGAAGAAAATTGAAGAAAACAACACACTTGTCTTTATTGTTGTCCTCAAAGCTAACAAGTTCCAGATCAAGGCTGTTGTAAAGAAACTCTACAACATAAAGGGTCAAAGGGTCAACACACTCAACAGACCTGATCAATACAAAAAAACTTATGTAAGGTTGGAATCCGATTACAATGCTTTAGACATTAATTGCAAACAAAATGCAATTTAATTTATTTTTTGTCTTAAGCGAGACGCGCTGTATTAAATGTGATGAGCAGTGACGAAAGAGACTACAGAAGAATCATACCAAGGTAACATTTTGAAGATCAAAGATGCTCTCGCTGACATGTAATAAAAAATATCCCAGGAGGACTATTGCCAGAAGGAACAAGTTAAAGATGACTACAGCATCATCAAGTTTCCTTTAACCACAGAGAGTGCTTTGAAGAAAATTGAAGAAAACAACACACTTGTCTTTATTGTTGTCCTCAAAGCTAACAAGTTCCAGATCAAGGCTGCTGTAAAGAAACTCTACAACATAAAGTGTCAAAGGGTCAACACACTCAACAGACCTGATAGATACAAAAAAGCTTATGTAAGGTTGGAATCCGATTACAATGCTTTAGACATTGCAAACAAAATGCAATTTAAATTATTTTTTGTCTTAAGTGAGACGCGCTGTATTAAATGTGATGAGCAGTGACGAAAGAGACTACAGAAAAATCATACCAAGGTAACATTTTAAAGATCAAAGATGCTCTCGCTGACATGTAATAAAAAATATCCCAGGAGGACTATTGCCAGAAGGAACAAGTTTAAGATGACTACAGCATCATCAAGTTTCCTTTTACCACAGAGAGTGCTTTGAAGAAAATTGAAGAAAACAACACACTTGTCTTTATTGTTGTCCTCAAAGCTAACAAGTTCCAGATCAAGGCTGTTGTAAAGAAACTCTACAACATAAAGGGTCAAAGGGTCAACACACTCAACAGACCTGATCGATACAAAAAAACTTATGTAAGGTTGGAATCCGATTACAATGCTTTAGACATTAATTGCAAACAAAATGCAATTTAATTTATTTTTTGTCTTAAGCGAGACGCGCTGTATTAAATGTGATGAGCAGTGACGAAAGAGACTACAGAAGAATCATACCAAGGTAACATTTTGAAGATCAAAGATGCTCTCGCTGACATGTAATAAAAAATATCCCAGGAGGACTATTGCCAGAAGGAACAAGTTTAAGATGACTACAGCATCATCAAGTTTCCTTTAACCACAGAGAGTGCTTGGAAGAAAATTGAAGAAAACAACACACTTGTCTTTATTGTTGTCCTCAAAGCTAACAAGTTCCAGATCAAGGCTGTTGTAAAGAAACTCTACAACATAAAGGGTCAAAGGGTCAACACACTCAACAGACCTGATCAATACAAAAAAACTTATGTAAGGTTGGAATCCGATTACAATGCTTTAGACATTAATTGCAAACAAAATGCAATTTAATTTATTTTTTGTCTTAAGCGAGACGCGCTGTATTAAATGTGATGAGCAGTGACGAAAGAGACTACAGAAGAATCATACCAAGGTAACATTTTGAAGATCAAAGATGCTCTCGCTGACATGTAATAAAAAATATCCCAGGAGGACTATTGCCAGAAGGAACAAGTTAAAGATGACTACAGCATCATCAAGTTTCCTTTAACCACAGAGAGTGCTTGGAAGAAAATTGAAGAAAACAACACACTTGTCTTTATTGTTGTCCTCAAAGCTAACAAGTTCCAGATCAAGGCTGTTGTAAAGAAACTCTACAACATAAAGTGTCAAAGGGTCAACACACTCAACAGACCTGATAGATACAAAAAAGCTTATGTAGGTTGAATCCGGTTACGGTGCTTTAGACGTTTCAAACAAGATTGGTATAATATAAACCAGAATCGACAAGACCATGTTGCAAATTTTTGTCTTCTTGTTTGTAATCCATGTTTCTACAGTCCCACTGAAGGGAAAGGGCAAGTCACCTTGTGATAGGCTGCAATTTGACAGTCTATTCCATTTCAGCAAAAGAAGATTCATACCATGGTGACATTTAGAAGACCAAAGACGCTCTCGCTGAAACGTAATCCATAATATCCCAGAAGGACCATTGCCAGAAGGAACAAGTTGGATGACTACATCATCTTTAAGTTTCCTTTGACCACAGAGAGTGCTTTGAAGATATTTGAAGATAACAACACACTTGTCTTTATTGTTGCCCTCAAAGCTAACAAGTTCCAGATCAAGGCTGCTGTAAAGAAACTCTACGAAATTAAACTGTCAAAGGTCAATACACTCATCAGACCTGATGGACAGAAAAAAGCTCATGTGAGTTTGGAATCCGATTACAATGCTTTAGACATTACAAACAAAATGCAATTTAATTTATTTTTTGTCTTAAGCGAGACGCGCTGTATTAAATGTAATGAGCAGTGACGAAAGAGACAACAGAAGAATCATACCAAGGTAACATTTTAAAGATCAAAGATGCTCTCGCTGACATGTAATAAAAAATATCCCAGGAGGACTATTGCCAGAAGGAACAAGTTTAAGATGACTACAGCATCATCAAGTTTCCTTTGACCACAGGGAGTGCTTTGAAGAAAATTGAAGAAAACAACACACTTGTCTTTATTGTTGTCCTCAAAGCTAACAAGTTCCAGATCAAGGCTGTTGTAAAGAAACTCTACAACATAAAGGGTCAAAGGGTCAATACCCTCAACAGACCTGATAGATACAAAAAAGCTTATGTAAGGTTGGAATCTGGTTACGATGATTTAGACGTTTCAAACAAGATTGGTATAATATAAACCAGAATCGACAAGACCATGTTGCAAATTTGTGTCTACTTGTTTGTAATCCATGTTTCTATAGTCCCACTGAAGGGAAAGGGCCTTGTCACCTTGTGATAGGCTGCAATTTGACAGTCTATTCCATTTCAGCTAAAGAAGATTCATACCATGGTGACATTTAGAAGACCAAAGACGCTCTCGCTGAAACGTAATCCATAATATCCCAGAAGGACCATTGCCAGAAGGAACAAGTTGGATGACTACATCATCTTTAAGTTTCCTTTGACCACAGAGAGTGCTTTGAAGAAATTTGAAGATAACAACACACTTGTCTTTATTGTTGCCCTCAAAGCTAACAAGTTCCAGATCAAGGCTGCTGTAAAGAAACTCTACGAAATTAAACTGTCAAAGGTCAATACACTCATCAGACCTGATGGACAGAAAAAAGCTCATGTGAGTTTGGAATCCGATTACAATGCTTTAGACATTACAAACAAAATGCAATTTAATTTATTTTTTGTCTTAAGCGAGACGCGCTGTATTAAATGTAATGAGCAGTGACGAAAGAGACAACAGAAGAATCATACCAAGGTAACATTTTAAAGATCAAAGATGCTCTCGCTGACATGTAATAAAAAATATCCCAGGAGGACTATTGCCAGAAGGAACAAGTTTAAGATGACTACAGCATCATCAAGTTTCCTTTGACCACAGGGAGTGCTTTGAAGAAAATTGAAGAAAACAACACACTTGTCTTTATTGTTGTCCTCAAAGCTAACAAGTTCCAGATCAAGGCTGTTGTAAAGAAACTCTACAACATAAAGGGTCAAACGGTCAATACACTCAACAGACCTGATAGATACAAAAAAGCTTATGTAAGGTTGGAATCTGGTTACGATGATTTAGACGTTTCAAACAGGATTGGTATAATATAAACCAGAATCGACAAGACCATGTTGCAAATTTGTGTCTACTTGTTTGTAATCCATGTTTCTACAGTCCCACTGAAGGGAAAGGGCCTTGTCACCTTGTGATAGGCTGAAATTTGACAGTCTATTCCATTTCAGCTAAAGAAGATTCATACCATGGTGACATTTAGAAGACCAAAGACGCTCTCGCTGAAACGTAATCCATAATATCCCAGAAGGACCATTGCCAGAAGGAACAAGTTGGATGACTACATCATCTTTAAGTTTCCTTTGACCACAGAGAGTGCTTTGAAGAAATTTGAAGATAACAACACACTTGTCTTTATTGTTGCCCTCAAAGCTAACAAGTTCCAGATCAAGGCTGCTGTAAAGAAACTCTACGAAATTAAACTGTCAAAGGTCAATACACTCATCAGACCTGATGGACAGAAAAAAGCTCATGTGAGTTTGGAATCCGATTACAATGCTTTAGACATTGCAAACAAAATGAAATTTAATTTATATTTTGTCTTAAGCGAGACGCGCTGTATTAATTGTAATGAGCAGTGACGAAAGAGACAACAGAAGAATCATACCAAGGTAACATTTGGAAGATCAAAGATGCTCTCGCTGACATGTAATAAAAAATATCCCAGGAGGACTATTGCCAGAAGGAACAAGTTAAAGATGACTACAGCATCATCAAGTTTCCTTTAACCACAGAGAGTGCTTTGAAGAAAATTGAAGAAAACAACACACTTGTCTTTATTGTTGTCCTCAAAGCTAACAAGTTCCAGATCAAGGCTGTTGTAAAGAAACTCTACAACATAAAGTGTCAAAGGGTCAACACACTCAACAGACCTGATAGATACAAAAAAGCTTATGTAAGGTTGGAATCCGATTACAATGCTTTAGACATTGCAAACAAAATGCAATTTAATTTATTTTTTGTCTTAAGCGAGACACGCTGTATTAAATGTGATGAGCAGTGACGAAAGAGACTACAGAAGAATAATACCAAGGTAACATTTTGAAGATCAAAGATGCTCTCGCTGACATGTAATAAAAAATATCCCAGGAGGACTATTGCCAGAAGGAACAAGTTTAAGATGACTACAGCATCATCAAGTTTCCTTTAACCACAGAGAGTGCTTGGAAGAAAATTGAAGAAAACAACACACTTGTCTTTATTGTTGTCCTCAAAGCTAACAAGTTCCAGATCAAGGCTGTTGTAAAGAAACTCTACAACATAAAGTGTCAAAGGGTCAACACACTCAACAGACCTGATAGATACAAAAAAGCTTATGTAGGTTGAATCCGGTTACGATGATTTAGACGTTTCAAACAAGATTGGTATAATATAAACCAGAATCGACAAGACCATGTTGCAAATTTGTGTCTACTTGTTTGTAATCCATGTTTCTACAGTCCCACTGAAGGGAAAGGGCAAGTCACCTTTTGATAGGCTGCAATTTGACAGTCTATTCCATTTCAGCTAAAGAAGATTCATACCATGGTGACATTTAGAAGACCAAAGACGCTCTCGCTGAAACGTAATCCATAATATCCCAGAAGGACCATTGCCAGAAGGAACAAGTTGGATGACTACATCATCTTTAAGTTTCCTTTGACCACAGAGAGTGCTTTGAAGAAATTTGAAGATAACAACACACTTGTCTTTATTGTTGCCCTCAAAGCTAACAAGTTCCAGATCAAGGCTGCTGTAAAGAGACTCTACGAAATTAAACTGTCAAAGGTCAATACACTCATCAGACCTGATGGACAGAAAAAAGCTCATGTGAGTTTGGAATCCGATTACAATGCTTTAGACATTACAAACAAAATGCAATTTAATTTATTTTTTGTCTTAAGCGAGACGCGCTGTATTAAATGTAATGAGCAGTGACGAAAGAGACAACAGAAGAATCATACCAAGGTAACATTTTAAAGATCAAAGATGCTCTCGCTGACATGTAATAAAAAATATCCCAGGAGGACTATTGCCAGAAGGAACAAGTTTAAGATGACTACAGCATCATCAAGTTTCCTTTAACCACAGAGAGTGCTTGGAAGAAAATTGAAGAAAACAACACACTTGTCTTTATTGTTGTCCTCAAAGCTAACAAGTTCCAGATCAAGGCTGTTGTAAAGAAACTCTACAACATAAAGTGGCAAAGGGTCAACACACTCAACAGACCTGATAGATAGAAAAAAGCTTATGTAGGTTGAATCAAGTTATGATGCTTTAGACGTTTCAAACAAGATTGGTATAATATAAACCAGAATCGACAAGACCATGTTGCAAATTTTTGTCTACTTGTTTATAATCCATGTTTCTACAGTCCCACTGAAGGGAAGGAGAATGCTTCCTTGTGATTGGCTGCAATTTTACAGTCCATTCTATTTCAGCAAATGAAGATTCATACCAAGGTGACATTTAGAAGACCAAAGATGCTCTCGCTGAAACATAATCCATAATATCCCAGAAGGACCATTGCCAGAAGGAACAAGTTGGATGACTACATCATCTTTAAGTTTCCTTCGACCACAGAGAGTGCTTTGAAGAAATTTGAAGATAACAACAAACTTGTCTTTATTGTTGCCCTCAAAGCTAACAAGTTCCAGATCAAGGCTGTTGTAAAGAAACACTACAACATAAAGTGTCAAAGGGTCAACGCACTCAACAGACCTGATAGATACAAAAAAGCTTATGTAAGGTTGGAATCTGGTTACGATGATTTAGAAGTTTCAAACAAGATTGGTATAATATAAACCAGAATCGACAAGACCATGTTGCAAATTTTTGTCTACTTGTTTGTAATCCTTGCTTCTACAGTCCCACTGAAGGGAAGGAGAATGCTTCCTTGTGATAGGCTGCAATTTTACAGTCCATTCTATTTCAGCAAAAGAAGATTCATACCAAGGTGACATTTAGAAGACCAAAGATGCTCTCGCTGAAACATAATCCATAATATCCCAGAAGGACCATTGCCAGAAGGAACAAGTTGGATGACTACATCATCTTTAAGTTTCCTTCGACCACAGAGAGTGCTTTGAAGAAATTTGAAGATAACAACAAACTTGTCTTTATTGTTGCCCTCAAAGCTAACAAGTTCCAGATCAAGGCTGTTGTAAATAAACTTTGCAACATAAAGTGTCAAAGGTCAATACACTCATCAGACCTGATGGACAGAAAAAAGCTCATTTGAGTTTGGAATCCGATTACAATGCTTCAGACATTGCAAACAAAATGCAATTTAATTTAATTTTTGTCTTAAACAGACGCGCTGTATTAAATGTGATGAGCAATGACGAAAGAGACAAACGAGGAATCATACCAAGGTGACATTTCGAAGATCAAAGATACTCTCGCTGACATGTAATCAAAAATATCCCAGGAAGACCATTGCCAGAAGGAACAAGTTTAAGATGACTACAGCATCATCAAGTTTCCTTTAACCTCAGAGAGTGCTTTGAAGAAAATTTAAGAAAACAACACACTTGTCTTTGTTGTTGCCCTCAAAACTAACAATATCCAGATCAAGGCTGTTGTAAAGAAACTCTACAACATAAAGTGTCAAAGGGTCAACACACTCAACAGACCTGATATATACAAAAAAGCTTATGTAAGGTTGGAATCTAGTTACGATGATTTAAACGTTTCAAACAAGATTGGTATAATATAAGCCAGAATCGACAAGACCATGTTGAAAATGTTTGTCTATTTGTTTATGTTTCTACGGTCCCACTGAAGGGAAAGAGCAAGCTTCCTTGTGATAGGCTGCAATTTGACAGTCCATTCCATTTCAACAAAAGAAGATTCATACCATGGTGACATTTAGAAGACCAAAGACGCTCTCGTTGAAACGTAATCCAAAATATCCCAGAAGGACAATTGCCAGTTTCCTTTAACCACAGAAAGTGCTTTGAAGAAATGAAATTAAAGTGTCAAAGGTCGACATACTCATCAGACCTGATCGACAGAAAAAGTCTTATATATTGTGTAGGTTAAATTACGTGATATACGTATTCAAATTTTTAGGCATGTTGGTGTCATCAAAATAAAAAGGGTGCCAAATCATGAGAAAGATAATTAATAAAGCTAATTGAAATTTGAAAGGAAAATCAGGCACAGATAAACAAGATGGCTTCTCTTAAATATGATAATCTATATTATGAAAGAGAAAAAGTGGACACTTTGATGATGTCACAACATTTTTTTACATCAAATATGTACATGAATTCACACCTACAACACAATGGCTTCCAGAATACATTAAAAATATTGGGGTTATCGTGCATTCTGAAGAATTATTTTCATTAAAAAAATGCCTTAATTTTTACCATATTCAGCACTTTTGTGTAATTAATGTGCGCATTTTTTCATTTTGTAGGAGCTTGTATTGCTTTATTTAAATCGGAATGGACTCAAATTTAGTGAATGTATTAAGGAAGGTGAGTAGAATGCGATTTGTACAAAAAACATTTTTTTAAGTATTGTGTGTAATTTTTTGAAAATTGATCAAAACGTCATTTTGAGTTTTTTAAATTTTTAACGTGCACTTTAACACTCATGACCCTGTGTACTATTTTATTTGATAATATTGTTACCCCTGACCTGAAGTTTATGTATAGATGTAATGACGGCAACGATGACGATGATGATGGTGATAATGATAATCATAATAATATGATTAGTACGGCCATACTGCGTTGAAACACCGGTTCTCGTCAGATCACCGAAGTTAAGCAACGTTGGGCCCGGTTGCGTTCTGGATGGGAGACCGTCCAGAAATCGCGGCGGGTGCTGTATATACTGGAGAGTGATGGTGTAATGGTAATATCGAACTAGCATGTGATAGGCATGGGTTCGAGTTTATCTGTACCATACTAATTGCATCCTTAGGCAAGATGCTTTACTCTCATTGCCTCATCCTTCCGATGGGATGTAAAGCCGTTGGTCCTGTGTACTTAACAGTGCACGTTAAAGAAATTGGTACACTATTCGAAAAGAGTAGGGGATCGTCTCCCGGTGTGCTGATATGGTAGGCGCTGCACTGCTGGCTGCCGTGGGTCCGTGGAGGGCCTAATCCGAATTTCCTCAGTTTCCAGTTAAGCATGAGGACAAATACATATAAAATAAAAAATAAAATAAATAAAATAATAATCATAATAATAATAATCAATGATAATAATTTTATACGTCATTGAAAAATTGGAGGTACACAACTTCACATAAATGTGGATATCAAAATATTTTGTCCACACCTTCTAGAGAAACGACGCACAAAAAAAGAAGAAAGAAGAATAATACAGACAAAAAATATGATTCTATACAATAACAAGGAGTTATCCGCATATTGCAGATAACTATAAAAGATGCTGATTTCATACAATTACAAGGAGTTATCTGCCAAGGTGTGGATAACTAAAAGGTTTTTAAAGCTTGTTTAAAACTACAGGATCTTAGTGTATTTGGTAAACTGTTACATAAACATTGGTGCCACTTTGCTTCTCAAAACTTTGTTCTCCACAGGTTTGTTCATGTTCTCACTGTGATTGTATGGAATCATCATCTTTTTATTTTTATTAGTTCTAAAAGTTTGATGTCTACTCTTAGCTTCGGTTTAATTGATGATGTTTACCTATATTGTGATAGTGTTGAAGATAAAACATCTAAGTTTTATGAAAGCCTAAGTATTGCGATTGATTACTACTTTCCAAAAAAATCAGTAAAAATGCATGTACGTGACCGACCATGGATGACACCTGCAATCAAGAATCTGATAAAAAAAAGCGCCAGCAAGCTTTTGCAACTAGAGGAACATCAAATGTATGGAGATTCTACAAAAACATTGTGCAAAAACAAATCAAATCGTGCAAAAAACATTGTTACAAAGAAAATATTAGTAATCTAAAATCATCTGACTCTAAAAAATGGCACCAAGGAATCAAACTACTTACAAATAAGCTTAAACCACAACCTACTATTTGTGCCCCAGGTGTTCCATTAGATAATTTGGTTGGCACGAGCAATGCTATCAACTCCTTCTTTGGTGACATAGCGCGCAGCAGACCCTATCGCCTTGAACAAATTACCATAATTTCTACATGCACAACTGCCGCCTTGTGTATCAGAGTGGGAGATGTATCTAGAACTTAAGAAAGTGAAGGTTGGAAAATCTCCCGGACCCGACAATATTCCAAACAAAATCTTGAAGGAATTTGCATGTGAAATTAGCCAACCAATAACGCATATTTTCAACACATCCTTAAGCAAAGGCATTGTCCCCAGCTGGTGTACTTCTCGTTTCAAAAAGTACTTCCTGTCATTGATCCCATTGTAATTGACGACCGACAACTTGAATGTGTCACTGAAGTGAGTATCTTAGGAGTCTGGGTCCAAAGCAACCTTAAATGGAATAAAAATGTTAGTGAAATCATTTTAAAAAGCAGCAGAAAACTACATTATGTTATGTCGTCTAAAAAATTCAGTGTCCCCGTTGAAGATCTAGTAGAGGTATATACTGGCTACATTAGATCTACCCTTGAATATGCGGCATAAGTGTGGCATTCAGGTATAACTAATGAACAGAGCAATGCTATTGAGAAAATACATATTGCGTGCTTGCCGAATCATTCTAGGCCATAAATATATAGATTATCCTCACGCACTGAATAACCTTAACCTCCTAACCTTATCTGAACGTAGAACAAAGCTGTGCCTTAAACTTGCCAAAACTTGTGCAAAAGACGATCGCTTTTCATGGTGGTTCAGTTGAAATAACACAGCTCACAATATGGTTCTTCGCAATCCTAAAAAATATGTTGAGCCATTAGCCAAAGTCAGCCGTTATCATAATTAATAGTGCAATCCCATATCTTACCAGAATTTTAAATAAAAATAATATTAATAATATATAAAGATTTAACAACAGCGTGCAACATCTGTTGGCCCCATTGTGTATTTTTGTAAATTTTTATACCATTTTACTGCTACTAATGAATTGTTAATTAGTTTTTTATATATTTACAAGTGCATATCCATTCCGTAATTTTTATAAGTAGTCATTTAATTCTTCAACCATATATTTTTGATATCTTATTTGTAAATTTGATTTTGTTTTATATGTGTATAATGATCTGTGCAATTTTTATTGTTATGTAAATCCCAAGAAATTCAGTTTCTTTTCTGTGATTTGTGGATATTATTAAAATAAATAAATAAATAAATAAATTGGTATTTGATTTGAATATATAAATCATAATCCATTTTATATTTGTTGTTTGTTGTAAAGTACGTGTTTTTTACTGTTTACCTTCTTACATTACATGTAGATTATAAATGACTGGATGAACTTGATGAATGCAATCCACCAATTCTATATTGCTCTTTGATTGATTTGTAGTTTCTGAACAATTATCTGGTGCTAGAATAACACAAAGGTAATTCTTTAGTTTTTGTCAAATGTTATTGCCTATTCTTTAAAAATGTTGTGATTAAAAATTAGTATTTCTGAATTAACTATAGCTGTTTTTGCCTGATGAGGATTTCTGTACTTGTTATATTTGATTTCCATACCTTTTTTATTGGTTCCAGATCTTGGTTTTATTTGTTTTTTTTTTGGTTGTGCCATAATCATTTGTTTCTTGGTTGCCAATTACCATAGTTTTGCTGCCAGTGTTGTCATGCAGGTGTAATTTTTCTGCTTCTGGTTGTAGTTTGAACTACAGTAGTAAAGATTGTTGTGTGTGATTGTAGTTCATTGTTCTTATTACACCATCTAACATAAAGATAGATTCATAATAAAGTCTAAGCTATAATAAAGTCAGTGTTAAAAATATTTCCTACAATATTTTTAAAATAGTTTCACCATTATATAGTCATCAAACATGATGATTAAGTTTTTATTTTTGTTTTGTTCACCACCTCTTGACAATTTCCTCATTTGGTTATTAATGCAACTGAAAAGTTACTCTGCATCATTAATTGTAATGCTACAGAAGTTAAATTGATTCTGCAAGCTCTTCAATAGTACTATCTCAAGCCGATTTTCCACTAGGCGAATCGAAAGCGTCATGCTATGCGCATGTGTATTCGAGTTTCTGTCTGTCATACTCCCTTCTTCGACGAATTCTAGTTCCTTTGATGTTTCGCTTCAGCGAAATTTACTAGTTCGAATTGTTTCTACTTTTTGCGAAGCGAAATATTGCGCAACCAATCAGAGCTCAGGAAATGAGCTATGATGCTTTCATGAGCACTCATGCGAATTGATATGCTCAGCAACCACGCGAGGAACATGAACTTCGCAGCAATTTGCTCATGTAATGGAAAGAGAGTAGGGGATTTTCTTCTCTTCGAAACGTTGGATTTGTGCGAACAAATTTACCTAGTGGAAAATCAGCTTCAGGAGTAACTAATACAATAACAAAAACTTTCAATGAATATTCCAAAATGTACATACAGTACAAATTTTCCTGAATTGTAAACAAAAAGCAATGTCTCTATTTTCTATCATCTTATAACTTTACTAACATCCTTTCTTTTGTTGGAAATGTCTCAGTAAAGATTTCCTTTTCTATGTATTAGAGGCTTTGGATAACATGTTTTGCCTGTTTAAAAAAAAAGAAAAATTATTAAAAAGCTTGCTAAAAACTGCCTATCCATGCAGTGCAAATCAGTTAAATATCTTACATATAAAGTATAAATAGTACTCAGAAAAGATGCTTGTTTGAATTTTAATATTGGAATTATTTAAAAAAAAAAAAAAAAAAAAACAGAAAATTTACCTTCAGCCTTGAAGTGTACTTACTATGTAGGATTAGCTTGATGTTATTGTGAGTTTGCCTGAACCAGACAACAATATGAGTTCTCCATACCTATATCAACCTAGGTTTACCAAAGCTTTTGACACAACCTCGTCGGTACAAACCTGTGAGTAAGAAATTCCTGTAGTAGGCCTACTGTCTATTTGTAATCCTTATTATATCTATAGGCGTCAATAAACATCAACAAATTGAAGTTCAATTTTATGGTTTATACACTAAATAAATGACGCACATAGAAAAGCCAGGAAATGACGTACTTTTGTTACCTCTTATTGTTCTTTTCATTTAATAATGCAAATATAATACCTGATGGCGTTCTACAATGCAATGCAAATAGAACACCTGATGGCGCCCTATAATGCAGCCAGAATATTGTTTAATCGGGGTGGAGATAGGTGATTATTAATACTGTGTGTTTGATTTATGTAGATTTGAAATAAATACACAAACAAAATCTGTATATTTCCTTAAATGTAAAGAATTATATGGTCTCCCTAAAAAATAATTTTTTTAACATTTTTTGTTAATTATGTCATTTTAATGTCACATAGTTATACACTTTGACAAAAAACTGAAACGGGAAAAAAAAATAATTTCCTGAAAAAAAAATGTAATTTAAAGCAATTGTTTTTGTGGATTGTTTTTTCTACAGAAGTGAATAACTTTATTAAAACTGCAAAATGGCCTATTCAAAGTCTGATTTTATTAATATTTATTCTTCAGGTTTTTGGGGGCTAATACATTTTTAAATCAAATGGAAATAGAGAAATAATGTTGAAAAGATGGTAATAAATGGTGAGAGTAAAAAAAATAAGTGATTCTAATTTGGCAACAAGTTTACCTGATTGAATGCTAACTTGTGTAGTAGAATTTTTACATATTAATATGTTGTAATAAGAATTGTAGTTAAAATGTTGTAATCATTTTAAGTTGTGTTATCTATATATAAATTTACGTAAGGGCAAAATTCGGTAAATCACGCGTTATTTCTAGAATGTTTACTCGATGGTATATAAAGTTGGTTAGAATCTCGGTACTGATTTTAACCACCTGATGTAACCCTGTTTACTAATTAAATTGAGTTAGATAATTAGTTATTGACAATTAAAACGAATTTAGGTTCAACGATTTGCCCCAAATAGGGGTGTTTTTCGATCGTGGTATACACTGTCTAATGGATGTCCGTCTTGAAAAATACCCACAGACAATAATACGAGGATGCTTCGCATTTTCCTATCTCCTCCTACGATAATTGTTTTTAATGGCTGAAAACCGGTTGAACAGCTCGAGTACAGCATCATAATGTTGAAGACAGGCCGCTTTTCTTTAAAAAATACTATTTTGATAGATTTAATATACGTTTATACAAATGTATTGATTTGCGATGAATGGAACATTCCAATCTCTGTTCCACAAGTGTCTATTCCCTCAGGCGTCGTAAAGGCAAGTACTGTATACTCATAACAGAAATTTGATCCATTTTTTTTTTAATCTGTGCTGCAGAGGTTGGATATAATTTTTTTTAAACGGATAATGAGCTAGCGTTTTCAGTCGCAGTATATTATGTAAACATCTTTATTATTGCATTTAAACCACCCACATCATCACCCCTCCCTCACTGGCATGAGTAGCGTTGTAAAGCCAGTACAGGATAGGCCTACGGTGCATCACATCCCCTAAACGCAGAACAACTTTGGTGGGTAGGGTAAGAACCAACTTAAGTATGAATTGGCTCTAAGAAACAATTGAAAACCATTAGGCCTACTAATTAAGTTGAGTTAGATAATTTAATATTTATTGACGATTAAATCGAATTTATGATTTTCCTCGAATAGAGGTGGTTTTCACAAATTGTTTTACATTATATAAACATACACGTCGTAGTGATGTATCGTTACATGTACTGTAGCCTACTATTTCAATCGACTAGGACGGTGATAGTTTCAACAAAGTATTACATAGCAATGTTTTACTGTGTTTAGTGGTATATTATTTGTAAAACATGAAAACAATTAATATTTCGTTACTAAATGGATAAAGAATATATTTAATATATTTAAAAATTGTTCCTCTTTGCACCCATCCTCTTCCCCATCCCTCACCCCTAATGTTACATACAAAACACAAATTAAGTTTGTTTAAATTTGACTTAAACAATTGGTCTCATTTTGTGACAAGTTTCTCTTTCGGAAGTAATTCTCAGGGTGCTAATTTTAGTTGAGTACATAAATCATTGTCTATTTATTCGTTCCTGTAAACGACATGTATTATTGTAGGCCTACGTACATTTGAAATCGCCAGTTTTTTAACGCTGCAATTATTATGTATTCGAAAACCATCTGTGGGCACGACCTAGATGGTACGCGAGCGAAGCGAGCGTACCATCTAGTATTGTCAATGCAGAAAAATAATCTCAAAATTCCTCAAAAGTTATGAATCGTATGGTAACTAAGAATTTCACAGAGCATTTGTTTGTCTTCACTGAACCATAGGTTGTATTCATTCAGACATGAATTTTAGTTACTGTTTCATTTCAACTGCTGTTGCCATATTATACTTCATAGTATTGATTTTAAATTGAAACTTGGTGTAGTATTGTTATTAAAAATTTGCATACTTCAGAGGAACAACTACTGTCAATAAATGTTTCCAAATGATTTCATGTGGAAATTTCCCAAATGATCGAAATCAAACGGTACTGGGTTTGATCTACTAACACATAAAAAGTGAATATAGATATATAATAAGGAAGATCAGTATCTCTTTGAGTGGCGGTTTCATCGCTGTTGGTTGACAACTGAATAAAATAAATAAATATCTAAAAACACTTTATTTTAAATTAATACTTTTATACTAACACATATCATTGTCTTTTTTATTTAATATATGTACAAGATCAGTACATCCAAATATTTACCAAACTATTTACACAAATATAATCAAACATTTTGTACTGTCTCTAAGAAAACATTTCAATCTTCTATCAACTAAAGCTGAAGTAACTCATGTTCCCAGACCCCACTCTATTCATCAGTGCTTCTATGAATGGATGACTTTTGAGAGCAGGAACGCTAATAGACTAAACTCGGTACCATTTTGATTTCGATGCCTGGACTATACTACTAGAAAAGTATGTGCAGAGAGACAGTTGACATGAGACGGTAGACTGTAAATAAAGTTTTATAATTAAAAATCAATGTTTTTGTATTTCCTATTCAATAAATATATACATTCGAGGTTGCATCTATTCCAGGCACATGGACTTTTGTGGCTTATCAGAGCCATGGTTTTCAATCAGTGATTTTTTGTTAAATTTTACCCTTAAAGTACAGTGCACAAAAAAAATTATTGTTCCTATTTTATTTTTTTTTTTTGTGCTGTTAAGGTTAAAATGTAAAATTAAACTGAAACTGCTGAAACTTCTCCAACAAAACCAAAGACTGTCACTGACTAGAACATTAAAAATAATAAGCCTGTTTTACATTAGATTCCTACACTGCCATTTTAAATTAGGTGACCCAATGGTTCATTTTGTTTTTCATCCATTGAAAATTGGTTTTATTTTAGTCTTAACACACTCCATTTATATACTAAATAACAGATATTTGCTGTTGACTCCCAGTTAATATTCATCATGTTTTGCTAAAGACTCATGTCCATGATGATGGTGAGTTTCCAAAAAGCTATATTTAGTATTATTTTGTTAGAAATCTAAACATTCCTCAAAAGTACAAAATCATTGTACCAATTCACCTATTTTAATCAATATCTAAATTAAACAAACAACCTTCATAGTGAGTTCTTTTATTCACTAGTAATGTTTAATTTACTGAGCTATAATAATAATAGGTTGTATTCATTCAAATGTGAATTTCTACCAGTTGTTACTGTATTTAATTTCATTTAACAATGTGGCAGTGAATTCCAATAGTGTTAATAGTTGTAAATATTACCAATACCAATGTATAGTACAATTTGTGTTGGAACAAGATGTTTTCTTTTCCTACAAATAAAATAAATGAAATATCTCTATTTGTTATTTAACCAACCTTTCGGTTCATTATCGAGAGACATAGCCGCAACGAGAGATGATCAGTTGTTTGGTTTGACATTTTAAAAATGTTTTCATTTATCTGGTATTTTGAAATTTCGATTGCATTAAAAAAAAAAATATTAAAAACATCTTTGCCAGTTTTACAACTCTGGCTATGGCTGTGCTTATTTGATATGCTTAATTCTGTCTGTGAGTTTAAGAAGGGTGCCGTAATCAAATAGCATTCTATCTGTAAACCATACACTTTTCCTGTGTGTGAACTTATGGAAGCCTAATTTCTTTTGAAATGTGTAGCAGGTTTCTCTTGTGGCGTGGTTCTTCTGAATATTGTTCAGTGCACGATTCATTGTTTTTTTTTTTTATAAAGACACATGAACAAATGAAGGTTTCGTAATGAAAGCGCCTTCTTAGATGTTTTACAAAAACTGGAGAAGAACAGCGAAGTAATCAGTAAAAACAACCATGCATTATATTCAATTCAGAATGTAATGATAAAAGAAAGAAAGGGTAGTGTAGTAGTTTCAAATCAAAGTAAAAAAAAAACAAAACAATTACTCGCCATTATTAATATCTACATAACAAATTTATTAAAAATATTATATATTCCTTAAACAATTACATTAAAAAAATTCAAATAATATATTTTATAATAAAATATCTTTTATTTTGATTATTTTATACATAAAAATGTTAAATATGTTAACTTTGGTATAAGAAATTGTGTAATGAAACATGTATTTTGTAACAAGTACTTTTATTATTAATACTACTACAATTTATTAAGCGATTTTCCAACAAATTATAAATATTGAAAACCAAAAATTTAAAATCCTTAAACCATATTTGTACAGTAAAACTCTTTAAAAATAAGTATTATTCTTAATTAATTACTTAATCCTTAATTCCTCTGTGCAAAGATTTTTTATTGGTGAAATTTTTTTTCATACTAAAATCGGTTACCTTTTTTTTATCTGGTCATGTGACCAGTTTTTTTATCACTAAATTCGTATGTAATATGTTTTTAACACTGTGTAATGATGAAAATCAACAAAACTACCAATAGTTTGAATTATTTTCATTATTTTATATAAAAAATACACAAATAAATGTTTGCCAGCATTATTAGAGAAAACTAGAATTTTAATTTATATTTAGAATTTCAAAAATAACCTAAAATTTATTGCTTACTATAGAGGGGGTGTACAGTTGAGGCAATGATTGGTTGTATACAGTTATTTGTTTAATACCCAGTAGATATATGCAGTGACAGGGTTAATAAAATGCTTCAACAAAAAAATTCATGCACTATTGCCATTTGAAAAATTGTCATATAACCCGCTTTATTTTATAATATTATAATTTCCTTCCTTAAAAGCCAAATATCTAGTATATTTAATCTATTCTTACAGATTGATATTCCCTCTTGAAATATTTTTACTGTCCAATATAGTTCAGTTTCTTAACTACCAAATTTAAAATAAAAAACTGATGATAATATCGTTATATTGAAGGAAATACTGTAGGCATACAATGTGAACATTAATGTATATTAATAAAGTATATTTCCATATGCGTTTGATCAAAAAATAACCTGGGTAATACTGCCCTACTTTGAGAAAAGGGCTTCACTACATTTTTTTAGACATTGAGATTTTTATCTTATCTGACTCTTGGGGTTATATTCTTTCACTTGAATTGACCAGTTATCACAAACACCTATAGAAATCATTTGACAAAAGGCCTCAACTACAACAATTGACCAATCAGATAAGAGTATGATGAATATATAATGAGGCAGATTAATGCTCTAATGAGAAAAGCCTTTTTCATATATTTTGTAAATTTTTTACAAATTACCTAATCTAAATTACATTTATAATTTATTTCAACTAAAGTTACTAAATGTTTTGGTAAATTTTGATCAAAAATCAAGTAAAGTAACTGCAAAAGTGCCCTGTTTTTTAAGTATGTCCCGCCATTTTTAAGTACAAATAATTTGGAAAAAGCTTTATGCAATTTGACCCACTAAAATAAAAAAAAAATAATTGAAAATTTTGTCAGATGTTTTTCAATAATGTACTTTTGAAATAAATTCATTTGAAAATAAAATACTATTATGTATTGAAAAACAAAAACACGTTTTGGTTAATTACTCAAAAGTAGCTTTTTGTAGATAAGCCCTTTTCTCAAAGTACGGCAGTATACAAGAACAACATATTATTTTTATAATGGTAATGTAAATGAATATATTGGTGATGTTATATTCGGATCCTGCCGAAGTCAATTGTACATAAAATAAGAGGAAAAAAACTAGTCTAACATTTCGATTACACTTTTTTTTAAAGTAAAAACAATAGTCTAACAATTACACTTCGATTACACTTTCATTTTAATGAATCATGTTTGGTTAGATAAGGTCATCAATCTTCTGTGGTTTGTGGTCAACTTCTTCTTTTCTTTTTCTGGTTTTGCCTCTGTACGTGCAGACAACAATCAGAGTAAATACGATGAGAAGAACTATCATAAGCGCAATGAGTGCAATCCACCAAATCTCTAGAGGGAGCTCATCTGATTCATTATTCGTAAGCTGTGCAGCATTATCCGTCACTAGAATAACACAAAGGTAATTAATTTGGTTTTTATAAAAGCTAATATTTATTCTCATTAATTTACTAAAAGCTGAAAGTTATTTTTATTCACATGACAAATGACCCAGCACTGAGCTCCGGAAACAAGTAAGCAATTAATGGGTTAAATTGACATTTTTATTCCCACACTAAATGGTAAAAAATAATTTAGATTTGTATTCACATTGTTGGTAAAATTATGGTATATTGCTATTTTTACTCGGGGTACTCAAGTTTAGGACTCACTCATCTTCTCCTCCTCCATCTGGAAACTATTGAGTGAAAAGTGCGATTTATAAAGTACTCCTCCCTTAAAGATGTATTGTCCCCCTGAAAAAAATTTTTTTTTCAATATTTTTGTTGAATAGGCCATTTTAATTGCACATAAAAGTTATTCACTTTGACCTCAATTTGGATTGAAAAAAATAATTTTTTACACGGGAAAATCGCAATTTAATGCAAAAATTAACCAACCGGAAGCTATTTGTCTGGAAGACAAATGTGTTCCGGTTTAATTTAACCCTTGACCTGAGTTAGCTCATAAATATTCATATTGTATGGATACATCGTGTGGATGATGATGCTTTCCAAATCAACAGCCAACAACGATAGCAATGCATGCGTGCGAGAGAGTCGAATAGTGATGCGAGACGAATCTTGAAGAAAACTATAGCTAGCAGAATGCTAAGTTAGAATTACAGTTGGTAACTTTGATGTTGAATCTTATTCATTTAGGTGAGTTTTTGTTTCGCTAACAGGAGAGGCCTAGCTAGGCCTAGGCCCGAATTTGCTGCTACTGTACTACTACTACTACTAGCACTGACACTGACAGTCTCGAGTAGCCTAACTGCTGCCTACTTCTGTCTCTAGAAGTAGAGTGTAGTAGGCCTAGGTAGTACACTGCTAGCTAGGGATACAGTAGACCACCACCAGAAGGGATGTATTTTTGTTTTAATCATGATGAATTGGTTTAATTTTTAAAGATTTCAACTATCTATTCGGCAGTGAAAATTAAAAAAAAAAGAAAATCTAAATATTGTTTTGGATGTTTTACTGATGCAATATTTTAAAAATATTTTCTGTATCAAATGCAATAGGTTCAAATTAACATTCCACAAATAAACATTTTATGCAGATATTTTGACACAAATTTCTTTTTTTTTTTAGGTTGATTGATTGAACAATAAGAGCAAGTAGTGAGAAACATAAAATGTGTCGTACAGTGGCAACATTCACAATTTATTGAAACGTTTCTTACTATTAAAATGACACTTTGTAATGGATGTGAGCGATCTTAGAAGACTATAGCTGTCGTAATTACTGCCACAATCAACACATTGATAATTAGTAGACAAATTGACACAAAAAACAATACAGCTGAGGAATTCAATAAGATATACTGTATATATATATTTTATTAACTCCTTTTGCACTGTAATATTTACAGTAAAATTATGAAGTGTAAGTAAATTTGAAGAATTTATCCTGTGTACTGTTGTAGTAGTTTTTTTTTTTATTGAATGTTATGTTTACAAAATAATATACTGTACATATAATACAAAAAAAATTATACAATATTTTACAAGCTGGACAAGAACATATTGGCCGAATGCAGCAGGAGAGTCAGAAATATTTTTCCTGCAATATCCAATAATATTCCAATACCGAGTCTATCATTGTTGTCTTTGGGTGACCTCTGTTCCAGTCTTCATCAGCTCAACGTCTTTAAAAAAAGTAAAAGCAAAGTATGAAAATCTGGAAAAAATAGATCATGCATATTTAGTGAAAAATTGGGCTAGTGAAATTGCTTACTTTGACATAGTCAAATAAGTATACTACCTTTCTATGGTAATTAAAACACATTACTTATAATGTTATAACTTATAAAAAGAGAAAATAAATATTTGACTTACTACAGTACAGAGAACATTTGTTTGTGTTTTAAAATGGCTAGGCTGGCTTTTCCCCTCTGTCTACTTGTATGTACAGTGCTGCTGGAAGGTTCTCAATTTCAGGCTTGTATTGCAACCATTTTCCCTGAAAAATGTTTGTTTTATTTTTATCATAAAAATTAGTTAAACAAGCTTCAACTGTAAATATATATGGTACAGCAAGCTGGCTGTATTTTCGGAATGTAGCTAAGATTGATGGCATATAGCCTAGGCCAGTCTATGAAGAGTACAATGTATAGGGCCTAGCTGGGCATCTTCTGCAGGGACCCGATTGTCACAGTCTGCTTGCTACTAGCCTAGTAATATGCAGCAGCATGTATTAATTATTCTAGGCCTAGCCCTGAACTGAAAAAATCCCAGGCTAAGTTAATTAATTTACCTTCCTGTTATTATTGCGTTATATATATTATTATATTTAAAATAACCGTCTAGGCCTACTTACCGACAAATTAACAGCTCAGCTTTACATACGATCAGGCCGGGGAAACCCACAGTCGAGTCGCGTCGATCTCTGGTGGTGTTGTTGTACGCAAAGATACTATAGCTATACGATCTTTGGTTGTACGTACATACAACGTGCATCGTCCATTGTTAGATCAGATCTCTGCTGTGTGGATGCTCATTAACATATCATGCATATGTATGAGTTAGCTCTACCGGCCTAATTTCTGAGCCGATGAGTTCGAAAAAATGGTAAACTTATTTTGATTTTTTTATAAGCGAAATCAATATTTTTTTCGGATTTTTTTTCGGTGGAAGTGAATAACTTTATGTTAACTACAAAACGGTCTATTCAAAATTTGATTTTTTTCATCTTTATTTTTCATTTTTTGGGGGACAATACATCTTTAATATTCGTTGTAGTATTGAGCTGGAATTTGGCATGAATATACTACAGGGACATGTCCTCAAAGCTATAGAGCCGGATTTTTAAATTTCAAACCGGATGCAGCCATATCACGTCTCGAAGATGGTATCGTATAGCCATATTTGGTAGGGAGGTTATTGAATGTGTATGTGACGTCACATCCCGTCTTGTGACGTCATTACAGCTTCTTTTGCTGTACCCCTAGTATCGCACATTCGTGCTTGTTTTTGTTCACATGGTAAAATATTGTTCAACCTTAATACAATAGAACCCCTCTTTTGGGATACCCATATTAAGTTGAATTTAACACTATGGCCAACACCCTTATTCAGGGAAAACACTTATTAATGGGGACATTGGTTGGGTCCTATTATTATCTAGTAACTGATAAACTCCATTTTTAGTCGCGTGCAAACGCGACTCTAAGCTCACGATGTTGGTCGGTTGTCAATTTTTAAACATTTTTAGCAATTTCGGTTGGTCGATTGGTCGGTAAACACTAACTCATGTTCATATTTTTTTCGTTGTTTTGACACGGGATATTTATACGAGGCAAATATAAATGTTTTTTGTTAGTCGTGTGCAAAACGCAACTATATAGCTCACTATTTTGGTCGGTATGTAGGTCGGTCAGTAAACACTAAGTTAAAATTTGGCACGCGACTGCATGTATATTGCCTTGTTAAATATTGACATACAGTATGAATGAGAATTAAACAAATTATTAATTTATTTTTTATTTTATCAGCATTGAAAATTTTAAGTAAGTGATCATTTCATTTTTTTAAATTTCAGGACTTTTTTTGGATTTAAGGAAATTCTGGTTTCAAGCAGAGTTGACTGATTATATTTTACCTTCTGTAGTGCAGTCTAAACCTGTGAAGCCATTTTTACATGAACATCTGTACTCGTCACTGACCGTAAGGCACACTCCATTGTTTTTGCAAGGATTTGAGGCACAATAGTCAACTGAAATAAATAACAGAAAGCATTATTAAATAAATGTGAACCCTCAATTTGTTCAACCCATTTGCATTCACATCCATGTAAATTTAAGCAGAGTACCCATACTAGTCCACTTAATTTGTTTGAACCAACTTTAAGCTTTATGTATAAAAATATACATACAGGAGCTGTATTTTCATTGATTTGTAAAGTTTTGGTATTCAGAGGCGGATACAGGATTTGTTCATCAGGTGATGTATGTCACTTCTAGTCGAAGAAGGTTATTCTCCCCTTTTGTCTACCCACTGATTATTAAATCAAAATTATAAATTCTAAACTCACCAGCATCACATGTGGTACCGAGATACCCAGGAGGACAAACGCAAACAGGCATACCATCGGTGATGGTGCATGTACCGTCATTCATGCAGGAAGCCTCATTACAGCTTGTTGGTGACATAGTTGTTGCCTTATTGGTTGTCAGTACTGTAGTTGGTTTCTTGGTTGATGGTGCTATAGTCGTTGGTGTGGTTGTCGGTGCCATAGTTAGTTTCTTGGTTGTCGGTGCCACAGTCATAGGTTTCTTGGTTGTCGGTGCCATAGTTGGTTTCTTGGTTGTCGGTGCCATAGTCATGGGTTTTTTGGTTGTCGGTGCTACAGTAGTTTGTTTCACTGTTGGTGGTACATTTGTAGAGGTCATCTGAATGGTTGTTGGTTTTTTGGTTGTTGGTTGAATGACTGTGGTAGTAGTAGACATTGTTGTAGTTGGTACTTCACTAACCACTGGTCTTGTAACACCATCTAGAATAAAGATTTAAATGGCTGCTGTCACAACAAATTATCTCAATTATTATTGTTCAAAATTATTGTTTATGATTTTCATATACAGGTACCAAACACGATTTGGGTTACCATTTTGTTGGTTTACAAAGAGAAATGAGAGCTGTGGTTGACAAATCACAATTTTAGTCAAAATCAAAACTAAAATAATTTTCAAACACAAACTTTGAATAATTGTAAATGCTAAATGTCATTCTACATACTTTATTGGCATATTTGATTGTATGTTATCAAAAGGAAATCTGTTTAAAGCCGATTTTCCACTAGGCGAATTTGTTCGCGCGAATCCAACGTTTCGAAGAGAAATAAATCGCCTACTCTCTTTCCACTACATGAGCGAATAGCTGCGACGTTCATGTTCCTTGCGAGGTTGCTGAGCATTTCGATTCGCATGAGTGCTCATGAAAGCGTCATAGCTCATTTCCTGAGCTCTGATTGGTTGCGCAATGTTTCTCTTCGCAAAAAGTAGAAACAATTCGAACTAGTAAATTTCGCTGAAGCGAAAAATCAAAGAAACTAGAATTCGTCGAAGAAGGCAGTATGACAGACAGAAACGCGAATACGCATGTGCATAGCATGACGCTTTCGATTCGTGCGAACAAATTCGCCTAGTGGAAAATAGGCTTAAAGTAGAAATAGAATGGATACCTGTTTCTTCGCATGATAGACCGATAAATCCGACTGAACACATGCAAATGTGACCTCCATTGAAATGATCCAGAAGGCAAGATCCTCCATTGAGACATGGATTAGAATCACAAGCTGCATGTAAAGATAAAACAACAAATAAGTGGCATATTTTGGTCTTTTTAAATAAATTCCATATTAGGCTTGTGTATGAAGGTCTGAAGATCAAAACCTTTTACTGCTACAGGGGCGCATCCTATTGTGGGTCATTATTATCAATTTATTCTGTTTTGAAAATGTTGCGAGGGTAAAAATATTGACATTCTCTAATTGATCTTGTGGGTCATTTGAAGGGGCCCAATCCTGAAATCAAGAGGTTCAAATTTGTCATAGTAATATATACTTATAATTGTTACAGTATTAATTTAATTTATTTGTAATTCAAACATCTGTAGAACATGATCCACAAGAACATAAGGAAGCTTTTGATTTTTTAAATCTAGTTTTAATTTGAAATAATTGAGCTTATGTGAGGGCATTCGAATGGGCTTTTTCACTTGATTAATTGACTCCATTTGGACTCTACATGCAGGGGACATCCAGCAAAATATGAAAGCTATTATTCATTGGTCTTCCTTATATATTTGGGGATCGCGATATATCTCTCATTTAAAATGATAGTGAGTATATTAACTGTCCCCAATCCTAATCCTCTGTACCTGATTCTGAGCAAACCTCTCCAAAATAACCTTCAGAACATTGACAGTTGAATCCATTTTGAGAATTATCCTCAGAACAAATTCCATTGTGACGACATGGTTGATGTTGACATCCTGTAACTAAAGTATTAAGACACATGTTTATAATAATATTGTTTCAGTGCCTGCATTTTAACATAATAATTCATCCATGCTTGCAGTACACAATTAGATTAACAACAGGCCTGCATCTATCTGTGCTCATTATTGGCTCAATCTGAAGTTTAAATATAAATATAATCCCATATGTTGTGTAAGTACTTTATCTTGCGGTATATCCCTATGTCCACAAGAACTGACTGTTTTAACAGTCCGAGGTGCAAAATACCAGAAAAAAATGTCCAGGTATCAACCATCCCGAAAAGTTATACTATTCAACTAAAAAAAACATGTCTAAAACATAGATTTAATTTTATACTTACAGCTTTCATTACAGAACATGCCAAATCTGTGATTAGGGCAAATACATCTGAACCCACTTCCGCCAGGCCCATTGTTTACCTGACAGCTTGATCCAGAACTACAGGGATTGCTTAAGCATGGGTCTGTTGTTTAGGATAAATCATATTCCAATTTGATTCGTTTGTTTAAGAATTGAAAGATTATGAAATTTAAAAAAAACAAATAAACATTTTTCATGCAACTGCCAGCCACTGTTAAATTATTGTTTTCATCTTAAATGATCAACTTTACTGTTTTTTTATTCTATATTTTCCCAGTAAATTGTTATTTTAATTTTTATATTTTTGAAGAAATTACAGTATTTAAAATACTTTTATTCATTTCACACAAAAAATCAGGCTTTAAACAACTTCTTGTTATTCTAGACAATTTACTTTGTAAAGACAAGTAAATGAATAAGTAAAACATATAAAAAAAGACTGAATTTTACTTACAGTTTTCACAGAAATTGCCAAAACTTTCAGGAGGGCAAATACACATAAAATCATTTCCGTCATGGATTGCCTGGCAGGTTGAGCCAGAACTGCAAGGATTACTTAAGCAGGGGTCTGTCACAAGGTATAAAATAACAGTACATTAATTTCTTTTTCATAGATTAAAATTAAATCGTGATTGATTCATTAAAGTATATTAATCCTCATCTTGTTTCAAATTAATTAATATTCAGTAATATCACTGGGCAGTTTAGAATTTCTTCTATGCCTGTTAATTATCATATTATTATATATACCGGTAATACAATAAGCCAAACAGTTTTTTAAATTTGGCAATTTCAAGGATTGTGCATATATCATTTTATTTTTCTTGGATTAGGCAAAATAATTCCTGTCACTTGGATACTTGTGTGTATCCCCAAGAGCGTGTTGCCCAACATAAAAACTGGTAAAAACATTTTACTGTTCAGTACAGTATTCATAATCACCAAATTTACTTTATAATACAACCTTAAGAATGAGTCAGCACAGAGCAATGATGAAAGAATTTCTTCATGGTATTGCTAAAAATAAATCTCCTATTAAGCCCTCTCAATAAACTTTTTGTTGAAAGGTTTGAATGGCAAATAAACACTAAATAAACAATAAACCATTACTCCAGAAGACGATTGTAGCTGACAACCAAAACATCAGACATTATCCACTTTGCTTTTTTCCTATTTTGAAACACATTGTGGCTCACTACAAATGTGGTCTTACTTAGTTTTGAGCATATTTCACCAACCCACAACCAGTTACAAATACACTCATAGTTCAGTCCAAGTTCATCTGATTGGCAAGATGCTCCACCGTTACAAGGGTTACTTAAGCAAGGATCTAAAATAAACCATATTTATAATTTATTTGAAGATTTGATCAATGTTTATATGAGTGCAATGGTACAAATAATTGTATTAGGTAAAAGATTAAAATTTTATTTTTACAAGGTGAAGCTGATATTGAATTTTATATTTCAACGAATTAAATTATTTGTACCTTTGTGCAAATACAAAATATTACATTATTTGTTTTATAACACACACACTACCTATGTCAATGACCTAAACATATTCCTAGGCCTATAGCTAATCAAATGACAAGAATATATTTAGGTGTGTTATACTGTAATACACATTATCTTTTTTAGAAGCCTTATTGTCTAATAGGCCTACTTGATTTATCTTTACTTTTTGCTGATGCAATATTTAGAAATAAAGTTTACAGGATTTGAATTTGCGTCTTTCCCTGGTGACACGAAAAAAATTGCTGATACTCAAATATACTACTACTGAGAGTGACTATTAGAAGAATGAGCAAAAGAACTTACCCAGCCGTTCACAGTATTTTCCTTTGTATGAATGGTCACAATCACAGTGAAAGTTGTTTCCCGCTTCGGCCTGATAACAATGTCCATTATTCTGACATACATTGGGATCACATGGTTCTATCAAAAAGAAAAAAGCATAATTCGCAGACAATTTAAAAGATGCACTTCTTTGGAGTAAAAGTTTTTGTCACATTCAGCCTTTATTAGGTTATATGCATTATCATGCATATAACCTCTTGATTCTGTCAAAATCTTTATTTATTTATTTATTCTTTCCTTAGCACTATTTTGTCCGTGAATTATCTTGATATCAGTTTCATCTATCTAAGTCAATTTTTCAGAGTATATTCCTTATGGCCAGGAATCGATGTGGTTATATTTTCACGATGCGTAATCAAAAATTACGCGGTCAACGCGCGATTTTACGAAATCACGTTTGTAATCACATCTTCACAAGCATGAATCACAATTAAACAAAATTTGGTACTCATAAATTTCAGGTCATATTTCATCATATGGCAATACAATTACGTGCGTAGCGCATATAACGCTTGCGTACGCGCGCTTAAAATGTTCAAAATTGTCAAAATTTATTTTCGATGAAATTAGAGTACGTTTCAGGCAATTTTAAGCGTTTAAAAAATTGCCATGAGTGCGCAGATTTTTGCACGCGCACTGCGCGTTATACGTTAATGCGCACTCTTTTTGTCCGATTTCGGTTGTACAACCTTTCTTTAATAATATCATCATATTTTATTCACTTTTCAACGCGTAATTGCCTTATACGAGCACGTCAAAAGTGACAGGCTACGCACGTGTAAGTTAACAAAATGGTGAAAATATGCTAAATTTTAAAATTAATATAGATCGTCAGAATGCTCGGGAACACATATTTTTTATTTCATTTTCTTGAAGTGTATGTATCTTATGATTTATTATTAAACTAAGGGAACAAAAGTTGATTAAGCCATAATTAATTGCATATTAAATTAAAAAAAATTCATTTCGACAATCAAACAAATTATGACATTTTCTTAGGCCAAAATAACAAACTTAACATTAACTTTCTTCCTTCAAAAGTTCATATATTAAAGTTAAAAGTATATAGTTTGACAGTGCATCCTTTTTGTACATTTTTAGAGATGTCATCATAGTAAAAAATTATAATTCATTTCGGTATGTAATAATCTATCTGCACCAAAGTGGTTACTGCATAGTAAATACACGGAGGAATTTTTCTACAATTTTTAGTCAGTTGTGTATGGCTCGGTAGTGTGTGCTCGTGTCTATGGCACTCAAGGTACCGAGATCGAGTCTCACCTTGGGAAACGAAATAAGATTTTTTTTTTATTATCCGTATTGTTTGTTCAAATTTATTTCTTAGTGTATATATTATACACATGATTTATAATGAAATCTAGATAAAAAATAACTTATGTCTTTATTATTATGTAACAGCAAATGTGGTTTATGACATTATACGCAGAGGGATCTTTGATCGGATTGTGATACCGGCTATTGTATTCGCGTTAGCAAGGTCCTATCATATATTATAAATAATTAAAGAATCTGAGAAAATCAATGAATCAAAATATCTTTTAAAAATCAATTATCTTTATTTAAATCAATGCATATAACCTATAATTCGTCATAGTGACGAATTAAATCTAGTTTATTTTAAAGTTGTATAAAAAGGGAATGTAGAAACAAATGATTATATTAAAGTCTAGTGTCTGTTTATATGGTTGTAGAATTGAAATTATTATTATTTAATTATGTTATTATAATGATCAGTTCAATGAAAGATAAAGAAAGCTTCAATTCTACCATTAATTTTAGATTGTTTTCTATCTACCCGCCTATGCAGCTTTTTGATTTATAATTTTATTGACATGTAAAAATGTGCATGCAAATATTCTTGTTGAAGAAATGAAATGGGACGATCCCACACAAGATGTGAAAAATCAATATTTGATGAATTATTACCAAAAAATTCACAGTTGATCCCTTTATGACCTTGAGGGCATTGACACTGATATCCAATTCCACTGTAAGGCTTTATACATGTCCCACCGCTTGAACACGGAATTGACATACAAGAATCTGTAAAAAGCAAATCATTATCCTATTATCATTTTATTACAGGTGCTTCTCTTCTTAAAGACAAAAAAATGTGTCAGCTTGGCTGTTGCAAGGTATTTGAAATCTTGATCCAGATGTACTGTACTAATTTAGCATTTTCAGTATTTGATTCATGTTGAGATTGTGTGTACTTACCATGTTGAAAACATCTTGATGCAAATTTACCAGAGAGAGCAATTGTCTAAATGTACTTACCAAACTGAATATACCTAGAGGTCCAGATGTACCAAACAGACAGAGAGAATTGCCTATATGTACTTGCCATACTGAAGACATCTAGGTCCAGATGTACCAGAGACAAGGAGCAATTGACTAAATGTACTTACCATACTGAAGATACCTAGAGGTCCAGATGTACCAGAGACAGGGAGAATTTCCTAAATGTGCTTACCATACTGAAGACACCTGGGTCCAGATTTACCAGAGACAGGGAGGAATTTCCTAAATGTGCTTACCATACTGAAGACACATGGGTCCAGATTTACCAGAGACAATGAGCAATCGACTATTTGTAATTTGTACCATATTGAAGACTCTACCAAAGGCAAGTAGCAATTTACTGAATGTGCTCACCATACTGAAGATGACCAATGTCCAGATATACCAAAGGCAAGTAGCAATTTACTGAATGTACTCACCATACTGAAGATGTCCAATGTCCAGATATACCAAAGGCAAGTAGCAATTTACTGAATGTACTCACCATACTGAAGATGTCCAATGTCCAGATTTACCAAAGGCAAGTAGCAATTTACTGAATGTACTCACCATACTGAAGATGTCCAATGTCCAGATTTACCAAAGGCAAGGAGCAATTGACTTAATGTACTCACCATACTAAAGATGACCAATGTCCAGATTCACCAAAGGCAAGTAGCATTTGACTTAATGTACTTACCTTACTGAAAACATATAGGTCCAGATTTATTAAAGACGATGATCAATTGACTAAATGTACTTACCATACTGAAGACATCTAGGTCCAGATGTACCAATTTGGCATTTGCAGTAGATATTTGAACCATACTGAGATGTAAAGCATGTAGAACCACCATTACATGGGTTTGAGCTACAGGGATCTACAAAGAAACACGGTGAGTTTGTGTATTTAAAGCATATAAACTTTATAAGTTGTTCAACCTTTGATTTCATTTTATATATTTGTCATTTATAGGTATTCTGTTTTTACAAAGCACCACACCTACACTACTACCAAGTACAAACGATATTCTGTGGATGCTCGTAAACATATGAGCACATACAGAAAGATATTAGGCTAGTTAAAATTATGAAAGGTTGATATTTGCTTGCTTAGCACAAGTTAGGTTGGAGTTTTTTCACCAAAATACAATACATAATATACAATACATAATATACAATATTTTACCATTAATTTCACAGTGCATGCCATTGAAACCGGGTTGACATCCGCAGTAATATTCGTTTGAGACAGATCCTCTGTAACACGATCCAGAATTTAAACAAGGGGATGACAGACATGGGTCTGATTCTGAAAGGTAAGAAATAAAAAACTAATATTTTCTGTGTAATAATATTTAAAATTATTGACTCCTTTATGGATGGTTTATTTACTGCACATATGAGCAATGGCAATTAATATGAGATTGTTGGTTTATTTGTTTATATATTCTAGGATAGGAGATTTTCAATACACAGCTCTTCCCTAAACCCACCAAGAGCCCAATAAGCTTGTACGTAATAAAACATCTTCACAACTATCATGATTTAGTTTAATTAACACAGACATTGACTAATTTATAATGATATGCCAGAGCCGATACAAGTTACTCTGATGAATATTGATTGGATTGAATCTGAGTGAAGTGCCTAGGATAAAAAGGAATGCAAGAACTAGAAATGACTTACTTTCCAATTGACAGTGATCACCGGTGTGAATTCCAGAACATAAGCAATAATAACCGCTACCACCATGCTTTTTATAACAAGTACCTCCATTAAAACAAGGAGTGTCCATACAGGTTTCTGTTAGAAATGTAGAAGTTGGCAGTGTGAACTAGAGTTAGGAAATAGCAAACAATGGTTTGGACTGACAGTATTAGCGGTTATTAGCATAATACTTTAGAGAATACAGCATGAACAGGCAATAAAATTTACCAAACAATGGTTCCACAGTTTGATGTGGTAGTAAACGCTAATAGACGTAAGCTACGTTTGGTAGTGTGAACAGGCATTTTATGGACATGAGCAGAAGTTAAACATTAATTTTATACATTATTGTGATTACCAACAATGTAATCTGGCAGTAAATGCCGATTTGTATTAGCAACTTTTATGAATGTGAACCGGGATTAAGACTTACCTACGGGGGTTTCACATTTTGGTCCGGCAAAACCTAATGGGCATAAGCAGATATACCCAACTCCACTCTCAGATGAGAAGCACGTGCCACCATTAAAGCAAGGCAAGTTGTCACATGACACTGTGAAGTAAAACAATTTTTGATGTTGGTATTGTTCATTATTATAAAAATTTCCCATGACCGTTCAGTATTAATTCTAATACTGCTATAACTGAGGAACAAAGTGTTATTTAACGGTGATAATGAACGGAACTAATAAACGTTCACCTTTTTGTAGACATTTTGAGAATGTTCATTAACGCGATAAATTATGGAGGAAATTAATTATTACTTTTCCTCCATTGGAAAGAGCAGATTGTATACTTTGTGCTCAACTCCATGGTAGTTAGTGTTTAGGCCTACGCTAGAAATAATGATGTTTTACTTACTGAAGTATTGGCAACGATCGCCAGCATATGGATGGACACAAGCACAGTAAAACCTATCAGCTGAATCACTGTTATAACATAAAGCACCGTTCAAACAGGGATTAGCTCCACAGCCCGCTGTTGAGCCATTTAAAAATTAGAAAGACAATTTTAATTACTGTATGATTTTCATCTAGTACAGTATAATTAAGCGTTACAATATTAGGAAGTATACGTCAACCACCATGGTTGTTTCAATCGTGGTCGTCATGGGTCCTTGTGACAAGTTTTACTTTTAACTAGGGCTCATGATAATAAGGAGAATAATTGTTGTACTCTTTATTCTCATTTGAATGCCATTACTATCAGAATAAATGTTAAAGAATCAGCAAACCATCATGGTCAACATCCGTCATTATCGCACCACCTTAATTAGACCTATAACCAGCATTTCGTCAACAAATATTCGTAGTCATCACGACACTACAGTCGTCATTATCTTAATAAACCGCCGTAGTCCTCACAGCCCTCGTCATAATCATGATACCATCATCATCTTCACCATAACCATATTTGTCATCACAGTAGTCTTGATATTACCGCATCGTCATTATCATAATCTTAGCCACTGGATCTTCATCATCATAGCACAAACATAGTCTACATTGCAACCATTGTCGGCATAAGGACACTCTTGTCACCGTCATATCCATGTTCTCCCTTGTCATAATCACCATCGTCGTCATCATAACCTCCATCATATTATCTCTCCTCCATCATATTATCTCTCCTCCTGCCGTTTAGATATACGTTAACACTACGAACACTCTCTCATACATAAGCCGATTAACTTACTAAATATCTCGCAGAATTTGCCTGTAAAACCTACGTCACATTCACAGTAGAAAACCTGTGCATTTGATGAGCTCGAATAGCATGTTCCAGAGTTACTACAAACTTCGTTACTGCAATAGTCTAGAAGGAAATCAGATATATAGTAAACTTATGGTTGCTACTAAAGCTTTGTTCTTTGTTCTGTGCGATACATGTTGAAATAAAGAGCGATGTATGCTCATTAATTTCGTGGCGTTAAAAATCGATTTGTATATATTTTAAAATACTCGATGATGCAATTTGAATGTTAGAATTCCAATTATTTGACCAATGGCGCATGCAAACCTTTTTTTACAATGCTATTCAAGAATGGAATAAATTACCAATAAAGATGAATCCAACATTATTTTTTCAAGAATAACGTTAAAATAATTCACACAACCGGAAACTATATTTAACCCAGCTCACAGTTAATGCATGTACAGTGATATATGCCCTAGGTGACATACATGATATTAATACGTTTTGTACTTTTATTGAGTGGTGAAAAAGGATTTGTACTCACCGAATGTTTCACAATCTATTCCAGAAAAGCCGCTAGGACACAGACAGTAGTACGAGGCTGATTGTAATGAGTTAAAGCACGTTGCACCATTCTGGCATGGCTTGAGCTCTTCACACATATCGGTGTCTGGAAAATTAGATTGCATTTTGAATTTAACACATTGTAGGCATTGGTATGTGACCGATTTCGATTATTCAGAGAACACAAGATGCGATACTTTTTTTCGTTCCACTCATAAGAAGAAATGATCTCTCTTTCATCCATCAATGTCATCCTGAATTGACTTCCAAACAAATATTTGTTATTGATTTTGCATCTTTTTTTACAATATCCTGTCAAAATTTGATTTTCTTAACTAAAAAAATTAACTTTATTAATTAATTTGTATTTCTTTAATTTATTTAAAATTATAAAGGAAATTATTCATACAGTGATTTCACCAAATCACTTTCAAATCATTTTGTTTTACTTTGTATTGTTTTGTAATTTTCTGTAATTATTGTTATACCAAACTGAATAAATCAAATCTAGAGTAGTTTATAAAACATGGCCGCCATTTTTAATAAGTGTCGAAAAATATAATATAATAATATTTTTAGGGGCGGTGCGATCGGGACTTCTGAGTTAAAACTTAATCTTGTAACATTCTAAAGTTATTCTTCTTTTTCGTCTGAATGATATTCTCAAGTGTGTTTGCTAAAGTTGGAGATGCATATTATAACTTAAACTTACATTATTTACTTTTAACTTATTGTATACTTACATTCAGTGATAACCGAAGTATCCACACTTACTACTCCAGAAGAAATACCTGTCCAAAAAATATCGTAGGTAACGACAAATGTTGCTCTATATAAAACAAGAACAAAATGTTATATCATTTCAGTTTTGTGAGCATATTTTTTTAGGCTACATTAACAACATAGACACTTTTTTTTTTACTTTTGTAACAAGTCGGGTGGTAAGCGGCATTTCCACTCTTCAAACACTTGAAATTCAACCAAAAATGTACGGTATCTTATTAGTTTGGTCATCCCAGAGTGGCGTTATCGGTCAATCCTGTTTTGGTCAGTTGGTATATTTGTAGTGCACTGGTCATTATTGTGATAACTTTTGAACAATTTATATTAACACATTTCAATTAACATTAATCTAATTAGGTTGGCTTATAAATGATCTAAGTTATTCAAACTTACATGAATTCAATGTCTTCATCAAAGGAGTCTGGTGCTTTCCATGTATAATGCGTTGTAAATGGTTTTAAAAATGCATAACTGTGCGTCACCGAGTCATCTTCTTCAGTACACGTCTTCAACTGAATTCCTGCATAAGTCGAAGGCATCCATCTACCGACAATTTCACGTGTAACACGAGTACGGGCTTGCAGTAAGATACCGGCATATTGCAAACTCGAAGGCGAGGTTATAGACACTGTTCAGACAAAATTAACATCAAAATAAGAATAGTTTGATTATGCCGCGCATGCCTACAATTTAGATCGGCGTTGTGGTAACTACTACTACAACATCGTTGTGATTGGTCAATTTCCTAGTGTCGCATCTTAATGCATCGTAGTATGCAATGTTCAGTAAACTACATAAAACATGCAAGAGCTAGTTTGGGCTTGTGAATCAGACTTTGACAAGGATATAGTATCAAAGTGCTGGCGAAATTGGAGCGATCATAATAATTGTTGCAAAGTCTCTTGTTTTCTTTTCTGTATTTTTTTCAGATATTGTATGTAAAAAAAATAAATAAATAAAATAATAATGAGAAATAAATATATATATATATATATATATATAAACACAACAGGCAAAGAACATTTATTCCTTATATTTATAGAGCTTTAAAAACAAATACTATAGTTATCTATGTATTACATAAGATTGCATTTGTTGTAAACCTGTTTTGTTTTGCATAATTAACCGACGTCATGTGGTACGCCTGCAGAGTGGCAGTGACAAAAACGCGCATTTGTTTCCCGGACGTGAAACTACAGTTGGAAAAGTGTGAATAGAATGTTATATAATGTATAGGCCAAATAACTGTTCTTAAGTATGGTAGGTCTATTTCGTGGTTATCTTATTTCCAATTGTCTGTACAGTTTCCATATCGTCCGCTTCGTTTGTTATATAAATACTGCACGAAGAAAGCAAGTAATGCAACACGCACACGCCCAATTTGCCTGTGAAGTATATGCATTCAAGCGTTTATAAAAGTCATGGGTGTTAGAACTAAAGTTATCAAATTACAATAACTATGCCTAAAATAACATTGTTTAGGTTGGTTTAATAGAGCCATGGAGCTATATCTCCCTGATAGAGCTATAGACAATCAGTTCAAACATTAATAATCAGTGCATATTACGTACATAATTTACCTCCACCAAGGAGGTATGTATTCGATCGCGTGTGTTTGTTTGTTAGCAGGATTACTCAAAAAGTAATTTACAAGATATTTACCAAAATGAATGTACAGATAGATGTGTGGTCAAGGACCATTCCATTTAATTTTGGGACGACGGTCCCAATTCTGGCCCACTTTTGAGTATACTTTTCAGACCTGCTAGTATTAAAAGACAAGACAGAATTTTTCAAAAGCCAGCGAGCAGTCATAAAGTAACAAGTAAACTGGAATTGCAATTTCTCGAAAACTACTTGTCCAAAAAACTTCATTTTTGTACAAAAGGCAAGCGTTATATATTGTGGTTTGTAATTTTAAAACATAATTTGATTTAATGTGCACGTTTTTTGATGTGAGTAGTTTAAAAAACCTATTTCTTAACTTTTCAAATTCACTTGTTTGATTTTCGCGTTGCTGTTCTATTGTTATTTGAACGGCTGGTCATAACCATTACACCGAACTCGCATACACACATCCTTGTAGTGAAATTGGCCTAAATCACAAACAGCTAAGACACACACAAATATATATATATATATATATATATACATTTTCCCGGAGAAATCTTATGTAGGATAATTTTACAGTAGATGGAGGTATGCACTCTCGGAGCGGCTTTCTAGTTTTGTTATTGTTTCATGTTCATATACGTAGGCCTAGTGTCAATAACTTGAGTGAAATCGCTCCACCATCACACTTATTTTTAACAGTGATTTTCATTCTCAAGGTACATTCCTCCACTTTTGCTATTTACTGTAATATTATAATTTGTGTATTTCTTCACAATACGGCTTTACATTATTTATGCTTTGCGGTAATATGTATCTCTGTGATCCACTTGAAAAACATTGCTAAATAGTTTCTGTCTTGTAAAAAATCTTCTGATTGGATTCGAAGACACACAGTAGGCCCAGGCCTATGTGCTAATATGAATGTGTGCACGAACAAATCTAGTCTGGGTTCCAGACGGAGTTTTGTCTTAATATTAGTAAAAAGATAAATATTTTGGCACGTATGGCGTTTCATACGTATACTACTTGATTTTGGATACTCCGTCTGGGGAAACACGCACAAGTCACGTGGTTTGACACCAAGAATTCTTGGTGCATACGATTATCCGGTTGACTAGTTTCAGCTGCATGCGATTGGCTACTCACTCGTACACCGTTTTAATATTCATATTTCAGAATTTCAAAGACTCAACAACTAAGATGATGCGCATGCGCTATGTTACGTTTAGACAATGTGTACTTGGGTACATTTATGAAAGTTTCTGAAGGCTAGAAATTATTTTATATGCCTAGTAGTCTGGTAAACATTTGATGGGATTTTTTCCCAAGAACATGAAAACTCGTCTTGATATGATAGGCTATAGCGTCTCCGCAAATCAAACATTGAATGGATCATTTACGCGGAGATAATTTTGATTTAATTCCCACCCAGACCCTGTCCTGTTCTGTGTGGTGGTGTAGCCCTGTTGTGTGCCGGTGGTGGTATGTAGGGCTACTTTATTGGCGTTTTATTTGGCAGGTCATGCGTGCGAGTTGAGTGGGACCTACGAAAGAGGCCTAGGCCAAGGACTAAACAATTAATAAACAAAACAACTTGGCATTACGATTTTATATTTCAACAGTCTCGATCGTACATTCAGCACTCTGTACGTACGTCTCGATCTTTTTCATTTTGAAACAAAATGATCATTGGTTGATTCGAAATCCATATTTACATACCGCCCGCCCCATATAGCCAAATACGGTATGATAACCTACGTCATTCTTATCGGATGTTTGCGGTCTGCAAATCGATTTCTATACGTGTTTCACAAGTCTGTATTTTCAGACAAAAATCGCGGTCGAAATAAAAAAAAAAAAAAAAAAAAAGATAATACAGACTTGGGGCAAGTCTAGAACAAATCAGAAATTTGTTCAAAATTCCGAGAAGGAATAGGAGTTTATCCCGGAAGACATTTTCTTTTTACAGCAATGTTCAACTCAACAAACATTCTTGGAGTAAAGTTTACGCGTGCATATTTGAAATTGATTAGATTATGCAAAAACCGAAAAGTTACCTTACCTTGCAATGTACCTCCTAAGACGTAGGAAGGCCTAGAAGTTGTGATTGTAAATGGTGAAGGATTTACTTGTGCTCCAGATGCGTGTTGTGGAGTCATGCCAGTACATGCCGAATCAGGTGCCCCATTGGAGCGACTTTCGATCGCAACAAAGAAAACAGATAGCAATGCAAAACTGAACGCCAACATCATCATTTCAGGGGCCTAACTATCAATCCTAGTTTTGTCAAATGATAGCCTTCGACTCAACTAAACCAGAGAGTATGAAGAATATTATAGGTTCTGCCCTGCTCTTTAGCCGACAAAAAATTCCACCAAACTGATTTATAGGTATATCTATTTGTATTTATAAAGTTTAAAGGAGTGTAACATGATGCCTTTTGATAACTATATGCGTCAATAAACTTCTGACAACTTAAAAGGTCGATTTTATGGCTTGATAAATGATGCGCGAGATAAAAGAACTTGTCGCACGTTCTAGACCAAAGGAATGCACTTTCATTATCTCTTGTATTGTTACCTTCATTCGTTTATATTATTAATTGCAGTTCAATTATTTATGCTTAAACTGTTTACTAAGTTGGTTATAGTGGTAGGTTACTGTAGCTTGATCCTCCTGTTCGTATAATTGCCCATGGTATGATATAAAACCTTAACTAATATAATCAGACACGTTAAACTACTGGTAAACTGATTAAACTGATCAGCGATATGTAGGCCTAGGCTTAATTTATGTCTTCCCCAAAAAGTGTTGAATCATGTGAACACCAATTTTTCGAAATTCATAATGGACAACAATTGCTACGTATAATATGCAGATCTGTATTTAAATTCTGGACTGCAGTTCCATTGCGTCAGACCCGAAAGGTCCTGGTTTGTCTAGAAAATATGGCCTAAGACGACTTAGGCTACGTTTACGGCTTTCGCTATCTGCGAGTGAAATCAATTATTGCAGGCGACGATTGTACACTAAAAATAGTCCCAGGAGGTCCAATAACCAATGAGAAACGTTTGTCTTCAGTAGGGCCCTGTGTTTTAAAAACTATAAGGTTATGCTCGCAGCACTCTCTTGTTGCATTTTGCATCTTCTAATTTATTTATTTTTACTCTGTAATTAAAATACTCAAATTATTTTAGGCGCTTCATGTATTTCCTTTGGGAAAAAAATCCAAGGTTTGCAGTTTACAGATAGGGTGCCACCTATCGATTTTAGGGTAACTTGTTATAAATAGTATACTGCCCTCAAGTCGAAACCTGCTTACTTTTCTAAACAGCGTTTTGTATTTTACATACACACTATTAGGCAGAATCTATATAGCGCCTTTCTAATTATTTATTATGAATATACATGACACGATAATATACGTATGGCACGTGTACAACTGTTCCAATTAGGCCTAATCGTTCTCTCCAAACAAGCAATTTTTGTACTTACATAATATTTATCAGGGCACTCTTCCTTAATATTTATATAATGAAATAGAGCTAAAAGAGTGATTCATTTTCCATGTATAAAGTTTGTTCTTTATAACCATTTAGTGTATAGTAGTAGCACACCTGGGTGTGGATGTCATGTTGATCCGTCGATTAATCATGTTCAGTGTACACAATACCTCTGTCAATATAATTTCCTTTTCGTTCAGCACGATATTGATTAATAAATTGTCTGTTATAATACGATATATCAACTGTACAAATACGAAAAATTACATTTATTTCTTTATTTTGAAAATAGTCAAGTAGTATCTTGACTGTTCAGTCTTAATTCAATTATATCTTGTAACATATCGTTATTTATTTTGTACTATTTACTCATTTTTATTATTTTGTATATATTTAGACAAGTTGCCAAGGATAATCATGAGCAAATCCATTCACTGTAGCCTTTTAATTCTTTTTTCACAGGACAAACATTATACTCTTTGATATAATCTTGGAAGTGGAGTTTTTGTTGATTTTAACCCAGGACCCTGGGATAGGTACCGGTATCTTAACCACCAGGCTAAAATCAAATTGATTAGTCTTTGAATTCGTTTGTTTTGAAAATGTTAAAGCACTGTATTTGAGATATTAGAGTTGTTGAGTGAGAACCTATTGAAACTCAATGTAGCGTCCAGCGCTATTACGATTGCAGTTATTGAATGAAAAGCAAACAGAGAAATAACTGGTTGAGATGACTCAGTTTCGTCAATTCACGTCTGAATGAATACAACCTATTATGGTTCAGTAAAGCGGATCGTTATTAGCGAACAAAAGAACTCGCCCTGTGTTTAAGTTGTATAGTAGTCTTTTCATATGCATATTTTATAAAATAGGTGGCTTGGTACAAACCTATACCTGAAGTGCCTAAAGCCGGTGGTGGTTGTGACAGCCATAGCATACGTACACACGAACGGCTATACATCTGTCAGAATGGATATAATAATATTATTCTCGTTGTTGGCATTTATATCATCTGTTGAATCTTTCCCATCTGGAGCTGTTTCTTCTTCCTGTGGCTCTCTTCTTCCATCTCACACGCCTAATGTCCAAAGTCAATCTATCTCACCGTATTCTATAGTAACTTCATCTTCAAGTTACAACGCTGATCAAACCGTAACAGGTAAGTGTAACCTTCTAATACATGTTAGAAAATAAAAATTATAATATATTTTATCATTTTGATCAATATGACGATTATTATTTACTTGATTGGTGATCTGGTACTGTATTTTAGGTCTACTCTTGGTTTTTTTCATCTTTAATCTTGTGAAAAAACAAACTTCACTTATATGAAAGCATATTTTAAATGTTTCTTTCTATATGTGTTACTCAAAAAGCCAGATTTTCATAAGATTTCAAAGGAAGTTTTCATAGCTGTATGGGAACACATATTTTTATATTTCTAGTCCCAAGGTTTGCGCTGTACCAACATTCAAACTGTATTTTTATTTTATTAATTTACAATCTTTCTACATAAACAAGAGGTTAAAGACTTCTATGGTTGAAGGCTATCAAGGATAAGCATAACAAAACATAGCAATTAATATGGCACAGTACATGGTTATTAAATAATACAGCACGGTATATCAATATGGTTTGAACACGCGAGAGTAAAATTATTAATAGTTTCCCTGTTGTTTCGAGCCACCTCGAATAAATAATATAGATACTGGTTCATTTGATTAGAATCATCTCTTGAATTGTAAACACGGTTGAAGCATTTTATGAAAATTTTGTTTATGGATATCGGTGCTATGTATGTGATTTAAAATTTTATAAACTAATTCAATGCTAAATTAGACAGAATACATTTTACCCATTAACTCCTCCCTATCTCAATTTTCACCCTTCTAATATTACCCAAACCCCACAGATCATTGGCTAATTCAGGGAGTTGTAATTAGAGAGCTCGATGGTGAATTCTTTTGTTATCCCAGATTTTGAAATAATGTGGGAATACCAGTTAAGGCCTGACCATGGACCTATAAATTAGTAATAATTTATAGGTCCATGGTCTAACCAAATATATATGTTCCAATTGAATTCCAGTAAATGCCCTAGATCTGTGAACATTGTCTACGATTATGAGCATATCAATGCTATTGAAGCTTAATGTCGTTCGCCTGGAAAAATACCAATTGTTATTTTGCAGGACCTATGCTATTTTAATGTCATATTATCAAAAATTAGATCGACAAAAAACCCCAAATTATTTACAAAAAAAAACTGTACTTTCAAGAAAACAAAATCGTTAACTGAAGCCGATTAATTTCAACAAAAAGAACTGCAGATAATGGACTTTTTAATGAATTTAACTGTTTATTTCGCTTTTTATCATATTTGATTGAAGTGAAAATTGAATGCAGTCTTCATTGTTGTTTGGGAGGAACCAATATATCGTTAAATATAATGTACATTATAGACCACTATAATATTATCTCAATGCTAAGAGATACTAGAGTTTTAATCTCCAAACCACACACCTTCCATTACTCGTATTAGGCCTACCCAGTGTCCACACCCTTCATTGGTAAATCATGTGTGAGATGCGATGCTTCAATACAGGTGGAATGTGTATCATTGTCAGCGTCACTTGCCGTTGACAATTTAAGCCATTGTATTCTAACCACCCAAGCATTCACTGAGAAACAACACTAACGTGAATACAGCAGTACATAGAAAAAGTCATTTTACTATAGCATGTTATTATAACAACCTGTTATTAACAACAACAATTGAAATTTAAACACATAAGATTTGTTTTTGCATTCTAGAAAAAAGAAAGAAAGTAACAAAATAAAATCTAGAAAATTGAGTAGTTACCTTTTTGCTCCTTCAATGTACCGATGCTTTTTAAAAATTATAGTGTCTAATTTATATGTCCATTTAAAACTTGACAGAATTTTGTTTTGAAAACTGAAATAGAACTATAATAAAAAGAAAAATAAACAGTAAAAATTACACACAACAATTACACTAACGCAGAAATGAATACAACAGCACAAACAAAACAACAAAGTTCTCTGATAAAAAATGACTAAAAGATTAAAAATTGTCAATGCTTTTATAATAACGATAATAATCCAAGATATATTCCATATTCATCAAAAGGCTACTCCAACCATGGAGCTATGTATAGCTCTATGCTAATGATGTGCTTATATGTAGGCCTACCTTTTATTGTATATTTTTACTTTTTTTTAATATGTTACGAATTTTGTGTGAAAATAAAGAATAGCTACTCAGATGACTCGATGACTTAACTGTGTCAATGTTGTGATCCAAGCAACAATGATGCATTATCAGTATTGTTTATCATATTCTACACAAATCCATATCTATTTTGAATCGTATCGAGGAGGAAATACGGGACAACCCCACTGATTGCAGTGCTGTCTGATCGTAGGTGTACGGTGTACGGTATATTTTAAACACAATTTTGAGGTTCGAGAGTGGAGATATTATAGATAAAATCGACACGAGAAAAATAATAGCAAAGTAGGCCATACAAAATGTATCATTTTTAAACATCAAAGATTTTGCTTTCTTTTCTTCTTTTGCATTTTGTATATAGTACTGTATGCTATAATAGACCTATGGTACGATTTATTGACTCGTGTGCGGTCTGATGCTTTGAAGTGCAAATCGATTTTTTTTATTTGGATTCTGTACCAGTGTGAGCATGGCTTGAAGAGGAAATACCAACAATACGTGTATTCAATTTTTTCTAAAGACAATTCATACTACATGTATATGAAATAATCCGTTCCTTGTGCTGATTTTAATCTCAATATATTTGTATTATAATAACATTTTGATTGTATTTCTTTCAATCAATGAATTGAAATGAGCAATCTTGTGTCGGGCAAGCCTGGCTTATATTTTTAATAATTTCTATTTTCTAAATTGCATTTGGTCCTTTTTTTATTCTTATTACTCTTATACCACCATTCCCTTTTGGTTACTTTTTGGCAATGAACCTGTTCAGTTTTCTGTGTACAAGTCTCAATAAGAATTCCAAATCGATGGTTATTTATATGATTATTTGTTTTTTTTATTTAAGTTTGCAATTATTTTGTATATGATGTTAATTTTTGGGCAATTTTCATGGGACGTTACTTGGCGTTGCCGATCTTGGGTACTTTCTCGCTCACCGAGTTTAGTTCATCAGCCGTCGTGCCTGATCCGAGAACTGTCATTAACTTTTCTGCAATATTGACACACCTTTTTATAAAAAATTCCAATACTTCTATTGGGTATTCATACTGTACAATGAATGTATAATTGTTGACAATATTTCCAACTATTGAATAGGTAACATGACCTGATTCTTTCATTGGCTTGATTCCATTGAAACTATGAAGGAAAGTGAATTATCGTCCAGCCAGGATTTTACGCTGGAAGAATTGTTAAAGATATTGAAAATTCCAAGTTAAACACAATAACGACACATTTCTATAGGTCTACTGTAGGCCCCCATGTGACACTGATTTACTCCGGAAACAATGAATGTGTGTAAAACCTCCGATGATATGTTTCCAACTTTCTTTCTTAGTAATGTGTTGTCATATTATTATTATTCCAGGGAGGTATAGGCCTACCTCCATTATCATTCAATATCATTTTGTTCCTATCCCACTGTACACCTTTCAAGATATCCCTTATCTATCAACTTAGTTTAATATTATACTTAGTTAATGTCATGTTATATTAATAATTGCTTTCTCTTAATTTTTTTTAGTTACAATACAAATTACAACTCGGTACAGGGGCATCCTACTACAAGCGAGACGAACAAATGGAGACATTACTCCAGTTGGAACTTGGGGGACGCCTCCAACTGAATTTAAGCTCATGCAATGTTCAGCACCAGGAGACTCTATCACACATGACAATTCAAATGATAAAACAACAAGTTATTCATTTATCTGGAATCCACCAGCTAATGTAGAAGATGTACATTTTATGTAAGTATTGCGTAATCAAAGGCAGTAGTATCATTTGTGACAACCTTTGTAGGACCTACTGTATGAACCACCTGTAGCTGCCCATGTAATTCATAGGCCATACGATATGCCCAAATATACTTAGTTTGTTTTTATCAAAAGTCTTTATGTCCAACTACAGTAGCAAATGTGCTGACACAGGTGTGCGAGAGGCAAAAAACAAAAACAAAAACAAAAATCTAGTACGAATTTACTGCTTTGTACACATTTGATTGGTTTGCAGTCAAAAGTGAGGGGGAACCATCTCCTCCCAGTCTAAACAATGTACAGTATGTAGGAAGGTCCTCCCGTCCCCTGGATCTCCGCCAGTCATGACAACTAGTGAAGCCCCAGCATATCTCATTACATTACGAATGTGAAGGAGTTTTTAAAATACCTTTACAGTACATATTGACTGATACTGTAGATATATTACAGGAATTTATGATTCATATCATTATTATTTATTACAGAATTTTAATACAAAATTTTAAATTATATTCATCTCATTGATATATTGTTCTGTTTATTAATAAAAATAAGATTATATTTTAGTATGGTGCATGAATTATGTTGCATACATATTCATTATAATCTAAACTCTTACATAAAAATCCAGTTTTGTCCTCACACATTGTTAAAAGGTTTCCATGGCAACATGCTACAATGTATTGATTTTTTACTTTCATTAATCAGGTTGCCGTATTTTACAGAGGTTGCCATGCTGTATTTTTTTTGATATGATTATTAATATACTATTTTATATAGTGTTTTATATGAATTAACAATGTCAGCATTATTATCTTATACAGTAATCTGTTGTTGTTTTGTTTTTGTTTTATAATTCTACAATTTACCACAATCTAATTTCTATCGCCTTTACACACATTAATTCAATTATGAATATTCAATTTTTTTACTTATTAATAATAAAGTATTTATTCAGATAATATTATTAAACAGCAGTCGGGAGGCTTAAATTGTTGGGTTTACAAAAAAAAGAGTTAGCCTTATCTATATTAACAAAATAAAAACATACAAGGATGTTGTTTAAATACAATACAGATTAAACAATTCTAAATGAATATTTCCAATTGATGAAAAAGAAACACTACCACAATAATATACGATATTAATGAAGATCGATCAATATTAATATAAAAATACCCGGTACAGCAAAATATTAAGTTTTTATACAGTTAATCAAAAAATTCAATTGAGTTAAGGTAAAATGCATTTAAAATTACAGCATGACCGTCAGCATCATCACTTGTCAATTTGTATTTTTTGTTTTTATACCAATACTATTATTTCTGCATCCGTAGTTCCTGCGTGGGTTTCTATCGTCAATTGCTGTTGATAATTTAATTTTAAAATCTTATATTATTGTAGTTTTTTCTTTATTTCCATAGGGCCACAGTTGTTCAAAACTTCTCAACATTTTGGGCAAGCATACGTTCACCCGTTGTAACAGGTAGGCATCAAAGTTGTTATATACTGTATGAGCTGCAGCAGCAATTTCCACATATTTCACATTTTTAATTTGATATATTTTGTTGGTTTATGGATTAAACTCATAAATTAGTTATTTGTATCTGTATTTGAAAATGTTAAAGTTAAATATTTGTCTCTTCGTATTTGCATAAATTTGTATTTTATACATCAAGTTTAATAATGTCAAAATTATAATACATAATAAACCTAAAATGCATATTGTACTGTATGTCAATCATGAATATAAAACAAAAATAAATAGTTGAATGTGACTATAAATAGGGGCTTACAGTGCATTTCCAGAAACTAAATTCAATATAACTACAGTCTGTATACAGCATAATGTGTCTTACAGTTTCTGTATTGGAATTTGTAAAATTGTACATTTTGCAAATTGGCAACCGCAGCTGAAATAGGCGGCATTATGAAATACATATAAACATTCATACAAAATATGAAGACACACAAAAAAAAAACATGCGATAATTTCTAAAAGCAAACAGTTATTGCTAAAGCAAATTCAAGTTATGAACTATCCCTAAATAATAGATTTAAACATTCATCAATTTATTCAAACGTTATTATTTAAGGTCAAGGTATGTAATAATATTCATTTATGGTGACATCATAGTCTTATTCGTACTAATACAATATTTGTAATTTACAAAGATCCTACACATTCAATACAGCTCTGGTAATGTCAACAAGAGAGGGAGTGTTCAAATAAACCTACAGAATAAAACATTTACTTTAGATCTGTGTATAGTATCTAAAGATCAATAGAATTGTACATGTACTTTTCTTGTATTTAGAGGAACTGCTTATTTTCATCATTAGAACAGGGAGATGTAAAATAATTTGTCATTATTAGACTTCTTGGAATAGGAATTAAACATGAGGTTCAATTAAAATACATTATATGGTTTGTGTTAAACCCACACTGTGCATCGTTTGGATCTTAATGGTCCATTTCAGCCCAACCCTATCTGTTATTCACTTTGTTATGATCAGACCCTATTTCACAATTGAATGAAAAGAAGTGTTTATTAGAATTCTTTCGATTGTACAGTATATATATATATATGCAGTATATATACACATTAGGCACAGATATTAATTCTAAATACAGTATATATTTTTAGTTGATTATACTTTTTACTGTACAGTTCTTGTCAATTATATTGTTGGTATATTAAAATTAATATTCTTAATTTTAAAATCATTCTCTATGCTATGTATATTTGTATATCTTATTTTATGCTATAAGCGCACTGTTGGATTGAAATAAATAAAGAACAACTGCTTAATATGATTATTAAAGTTACATTTACCTGTTTTATTTATAGCTATACAAATGGCTACAACTGGTTGTAGCAGCAATCCATGTCTAAATGGTGCAATTTGTTTTACGCTGTCTGGTGACAATCAAGATTATTTTTGTTCATGCAGTTCAGGATACACAGGCACAAACTGTGAAACAGGTAATGAAAACAAATTGTTTGCACATCTTCAATTAAAGTTATTTATCCTATTTAGAAATCAGCTCTTTACAGTAGTGGCACCATTTTGCCATAAGGAAACTCTGTTAGTAGTCCATAGGAAGTGGGATTGGAAGACAAGTAGGCTATGCAAGGCTTCATTATTCTTTTATGTTAGAGAAATTAAAATTAGAGAAATTGTGGTACTATAGTGACGTGTATGCCTACTGACATCGAAAGATTGTGGCCCTCATTTTCCTATAAGGAAATTCCTGGTATGTTATTGTTTTTTATGTCTCTTACTTTCGTCTAAATTGATTTTGAACATACTGAATATTCTATATAATTATCTTGTATTGCTATATTGATAGTGTTAAGCTTGATTAGCTTTTATAATCATGTCGTATTACTCCTTGTCAATGTATGTATTTTTTCTTGTTCTTATTGACAATAATAAAGTTGAAAGTAATTGTAATGGATGGCAAGCATTTGAGGCTTTCTTGATGCTTCAGCACTACAATGTATAATTTATTTATATTTCTTTTAATTATAGTAAGTACTGACGTCTGTAATCCATCTCCGTGTTTAAATGGAGGAGGTTGTTTACCTACAAGTGGTGGTAGTTATTTTTGTAATTGCCCTTCTTCTTATTCTGGTACAAACTGTGAGACATCAAGTAAGTATTTTTAACTAACTTTTACTGCTATTATCTTCTACTGTAGTTCTTTTTTGGATTTCTTTTTGTCGTCTTCACCAGTTGTTTATTATCGCATCATTAATATAATCACTTGATTATTATTCATATGTAGATATCAAATTAGGTTGCTTAAAGGGAGAACAAACCAACTCTAAACTGGGCCGTTTTTCGTAAAAATTTTTATTTACAAATTCAGCTAACGCTAGGGGCTGGGACTTGAAGTCTTGTTTTCTAAGAGTAAATTTGGTACATTTATTTCCTATAGTAATAGATTCTGGTTTTCAGAGAATCCGGTATCCGAATAGTTCCGACTGTATTTTTTAGCAAATGGCAACACATCGTGTTTGCCTTTTAGTGTGACTGGTTTTTGGATAATAAAAGTGAACAAATTTAGAAAATTAATCATAAATTTTTTTTACCACATTTGAACACTTGACTCAAAATTTCTGGTGATCCAGGTATTTGACAAATTCAACATTTGACCTGAACAATTACTTAATGTGCATTTGCCATTAATGTATTGGTTTAATTTTTGTATTTTATTAGATGCTTGTAACAGTTTTCCATGTCTTAACGGAGGTACATGTACATCGAGCTCCACGGGTTACACATGTTCCTGTCCTGCATCAATCTCTGGAAGTAACTGTGAAGTCGGTAATTAAATAATAACTTACTTTCATTTCAACTTATTAAGACGGCACGATATGTTTTTAAAAGAGAGAAAATATATTGACTTTAACATGGGTGAAGTTTTGCACGTGGGCAATTAACAAGAATCACATTATCTTTCTCATGGCATAAAGGTGTAAAATTCATACTTGACAAAATAGGAATTGAAAAAATACGTTGCTTTTTCTAAGGTTTAGTGTGTTTTAGGTGTTTTTACTTCAAATATGCTTGACCAATATAACATGGTATCGATATAGGCTATGTTATTGGACCAATGCAATCTTGCCTTGATTAGACTCTACTCCAATTAATAATTGTATGCCATGATCATAAAATGGTGGTAGCTTTGCATTTCTTTCTCTTTTCTCTACTAGGGCCTACAGTCCATTTACCACAGCCTATATTTTTATATATCGTCTTTTTCAACTTGTGCTTCTCTTTCACTTGTTCCGATTTTAGACCAAGTTGATTATTATTATAATCCAATAGACTCTATACTAAAGCTACTCGAACTAGTTAATATAGGTCCTATCTGAAAGAAGTTTACTATTATTTGGATAGTTTCAAATATATTATTACTGACATGAACTTTAAAAATAACCTTTTAATGCGATCATAGTTGGGAGTATATGCACTCCTAATCCATGTGGATCTGGAATATGTGAGGCATCAGGTACTCACTATACATGCTTGTGTCCTGATGGAACAATAACAGATGATTGTGATACACAGGGTAAGTACTATTGGCCTATGTACTGACACATTGGAATACGCAAAGCAAACGGAAGACTTACATAATGCACTATTTAATGCTTACATTGTATGTCAAAATATTATTATTATTAATGTCATTTACAATCTTCTAAATTAAATTGCATGCCCTCATATCTTTCATTAAAATAAGCTCCTGTCGGAAACCATTTCATTTCATTTGTTTGACATCATGTCTACACTACTTTTGTATAACCACAAATACGCTATTGCATACAGTGCATAATGAACTATTTAATGCTCTCCCTCACACTATTGCATACAGAATATTCAATTAAAGCAGTCTATGACTACCACTATATATCACTATTATTTTTAGGAGATGCTAATTTATTGTTCAACGTATGCCATTTATGTCACATTTTGTTTGGTAAAATTATGATATGGCTTATGAACAAACAAAAAACACTCATGAAAGAAGGGAAGAATTATCACTTAATCTGACACTGTAGAAGCGTAGGCTTAGATGAAGATGATTTAGTTTTGCCCTCAGTAGTTGTAGCTTTTGGTAAAAAATGTCAAAACATTTTAAAAATGCCGTAGTATTAATGCAAACCAATATTTATCCTATTGTTAGATGCTTACCTTTTTACCTGATATGTAGATTTCATAAATTTTAAATTTATTTAAACATTTCATTTCATAAAAATATTTGCTGTTTCTCATGTTGGTTTTTGTATAATGTTTTTTTTTACAATTGCTTTTACTTTACTTTTCAAAATTTTTCTATTAATTTATATTTTCTTTTTACTGTAATTTTGTTAGATTAAATGTTACCACTTTAAATAAGATACACTATGCCTAGGCCTAGTATTGAAAGTGTATAAAAAGATAATAAATAAGATTTCATACTAACCATACCGATATCTTTTGTGGTTTACAGGGTTTAGTTTTTCACACATACTTTAGTGCAAGATTTCTTTTATCTTACCATGATAATAATTTGTAATTTTTCTTTGCTATATGTTTTAAAAACTAGAAAAGTAAAAACAGTTCAATACTTGTTTCAACAGTGGCTAATCCGTGTTCACCTAGTCCATGTGGAGTTGGAACTTGTTTCCAAAGTAGTTCTGATGGTGGTTATTTTTGTCAATGTCCAGCAACACATTCTGGGACCAACTGTGAGATACAAGGTAAACTAGTATTGTTAAAGGCTTTGACCTATCGAAAAATGTTTTTATAGTAACACTGTGACAGAAATTGTTCTATTAATTAGGCCTACATGGTTATTATGTGTTGATTTAACCTTATTGGTTAAAGAAACCTTTTTCCAGAATCCAAAAAATAATGCATGGGATGTGTGTAATGTAAAATTTAATTAATTCCTATTATAAACCTCTGTCTACACATATCAAACTAATTTGACAAAAAAGTGTGATGTGTCCAAATATGGTAGTGTTTTGACATCATCGTGTATGGGCACATAACGATTTGTTGTCACATACAGTAAATGTTAATAGTGTAGACAACGTTTTATTTAATAATGTTTGATTTAATGATGAATCAGAGACGTAGGGGTTTTCTGCCTGGCCAATTTACATGGAACTATAGCATTCCCTGATTTCATCAATCTGATGCATTATTTCTAATTGTTTTTATCTTTTGAACATAATGAATGTTATAGAACAAAACATGAAAAATATCCTACCTGTGGCACATTAGAGTTCGTGCAATTTTAAGAATGCGATTATTTTACTTTTTGTCTATAGTTACTCTTGGATGTTCATCAAATCCTTGTGGACCTGGAACATGTTTCGAGCGATCTATCAGTGGGTATGTGTGTAGTTGTCCATCTACCCACAGTGGCACAAACTGTGAGACAGCAGTTACAGGTAATCTATTTCTTTATAAAAATCATATCATTTTGTGTATTCTGAAAAATTTATAATGTGACCTTAGAGACAGGTTAAATAAAATTGAGAAATCAGCAGAAGGCCAAGTTCTTCATAAGAATGTACTTTATCTCTATAAGTTAAAATTTCCTACCAATTAAACAGAAAGCCAAAATGAGTCTGAAAATAACATTGGCAGCCATCGACAAAAAAATCTATTTTTGATAACTCAGTTATTCACCAGAATACAGGAGTTTTAAATTGCAAATGGTGGTTACCGCGTTGACTTTATCATCATTACTTTACTATCGTCAGTATTTTTAATATAACATTTGATGGTGTTTTCTTTTATTGTTGTAGGCAGTTGTAGCCCAAATCCATGCCAGTCAGGTGGTAGCTGTGTTGTTTCTACAACTGGATATACTTGCACTTGCCCTTCTAATTACATAGGAACCAACTGCGAAACTTATAGTAAGTACTATCAAACATATCACAACTGACTTGTTTAAAATGTATGCCACCTAGACGGCAAAGCCTCTGGTTTAGCATTCTTAAGTGGTCCTCTAGTGATGGGTAGTGGGACTACCTATGCCACGGGGCCACTGGATTTAGCCACTGAGTGTTCATAACACTGTTAAGAGCACTTCCAGTTATAATGTATAATGTTCAACTAATGATTATGAGAAGGCAGATAAATCATCCCATTTGGTTTACAGTATATAGTTTAAAATATGCTTTATGTTATTTATAGACCATTGTGTAGGCAACGTATGCAGTGCTGGCTCAACCTGTGTTTCACTGACAACAGCTATTGGTTACACGTGTACCTGTCCAATTGGTTATAGTGGAACCTACTGTGAAAATGCTCCAGGTATGAGCAAACCCAGAGATACCTTTTCTACACAATTGTGGTCACTTGAAAAAAAGCCACTTGTTACCAACCTGTAAATCTAGTTTTAATGTTATATTCCAGTAATTTAATAAATGGACTCCTACTATACTAATCAATGTTTATTTCCAATTGGTTCATATTTAATCGTTTTCCATTTGCATGTTGTCTCTTTTGTTTCTTTTGATTTGAATATAAATTACTTTGTTGTCTGAACTTAATGAAAAGGAATAATAAATAACTAATGTTAAAAATAACAGAAAAGCACTTAAAAAGAATAATTAATTTAACTAATTCAACTCTAAAGAAAATTGTTTGCTACTATTAACCTATATTGTTATTTTCTTGTTGAGACAGACGTATGTGCAAGTCAGCCATGTCAAAATGGTGGAGCCTGTTCATCAACTTCTACTGGATATTCCTGCAACTGCCTCGCTGATTACTCTGGAACAAATTGTGAAATCTATATTCCTGGTAAGCTGTGGTTGTTCAATCTGAGATCTGTTTAGTTAGAAATGTTTTCAACAAGATTGGATCCCAAGTAAGCCACTGGTTTTGCCAGAATCAGGGCTCAAATCTAGTAGGCCTAGTCTAGTGTTTGTATCTGGACTAGTGATTTGAGATTTTTTTATGAATTTCCTGTATTTTAACTAAATTTACTGCAATACATGATGAGATACAGTATAATAATGTTATTGTATTTTAATTTGTGTTATTTTCTTTTTCTTAGATCCATGTCAACTTAATCCATGTCAATCTGGAGGAACTTGCTTTAGAAGCTCTGCTGGTTCTGGATATTTTTGTCAATGTGCATCAGATTATATAGGTGTAAATTGTGAAACCTACAATCCGTCAGGTAAGTTGAAATAAAATTAAACGCGCACGCACCAAAATAGGAATAAAAAGGGATTGTATACGGTACCACAGTTCAGCACACACTACATTTAAAGACATTAGGTATACTCATTGACAACTAAAGATGGTAGATGTCTCTGTTTACTGTACATTTAATTATCTAAACGACAATTAAAGATTCATTTTTCTTATGGGCGCGCTTGATTTAAATAGTATTTTGCCTGTTATTAATTATGTTAACTCCACTTTTTTTACATAATAATAATAATTGTTTTTAAAAGTTCTGATGTTGTTTATTTGTTTGTTTTGTTGCTTGCTTACTTTCTTGATGTTATTTTTATTATAAAATGTGTTTTGATGTATTAATAAAGAATTGAATTGTAATGGTAACGGGCAATGGGAGAGTTAGTTACCAACCTGTAAATCTAGTTTTCTTTGTATATTCCAGTAATTGTATAATTGGACTACTACTATACTAATCAAATGTCAATGTTTATTTTCAATTGGTTCATATTTAATCGTTTTTCCTTTGCATGTTGTCTCTTTTGTTTCTTTTGATTTGAATATAAATTATGTTGTTGTCTGAACTTATTGAAGATGAATAATAAATAACTAATGTAAAAAATAATAGAAAATCACTTTAAAAGAATAATTACCTAATGATAATGATCATGATGATTTAATCAATTTAACTAATTCAACTCTAAAGAAAATTGTTTGTTACTATTAAAGTATATTATTATTTTCTTGTTGGGCTTGTTCAGGGCTCAAATCTAGTAGTCTAGTGTTTGTATCTGGACTAGTGATTTGAGATGTTTTTAAATGAATTTCCAGTATTTTAACTAAATTTACTACAATACATGATGAGATACAATATAATAATGTTATTGTATTTTAATTTGTGTTATTTTCTTTTTCTTAGATCCATGTCAAATTAATCCATGTCAATTTGGAGGAACTTGCTTTAGAAGCTCTACTGATTCTGGATATTTTTGTCAATGTGCATCAGATTATATAGGTGTAAATTGTGAAACCTACAATCCGTCAGGTAAGTTGAAATAAAATTAAACGTGCACACACCAAAATAGGATTAAAAATGGGTTGTTTACGGTACCACAGTTCAGCACACACTAATTTAAAGACATTAGGTATACTGTACTGTACATTTAATTATCTAAATGAAAATTACAGATTCATTTTCTTATGAGCGCCCTTGATTTAAATATTATTTTGCTTATTATTAATTAAAAAAAAAATAATAATAATAAAAAAAACTCCACTTTTTTTACATAATAATAATAATAATTGTTTTTAAAAGTTCTGATGTTGTTTATTTGTTTGTTGCTTACTTTCTTGATGTTAATTTTATAAAAATTGTTTTGATGTGTTAATAAAGAATTGAATTGTAATGGTAATGGGCAATGGTAGAGTTAGTTGACAATTAACCCACCCTTTCAGTTCATTTTAAATAATTTCTCGTTTATACCATAGAGAAATTAGTTGATTACTCTTTCCTTATTGTTTATGGAATGAAAAGCGTTCAAGATGACCAAGACACTGACCGAACGCTAGTTAGTGACTACGAGGGCATATTTCCATGCTTTTCTTCAGTCATGTTTCTTTTTCAGTCTTTTACAGCTACTGATTGTAAAGTGCTAAGTTGCCCTCTTAAGTACTATTGTTTACACAGACCACTGGATATGCAATACAAGTTGACAGATTATTAAAACCTGAGTGTCTTTGCCATTGAATGGATAAGTGATATTTAATGGTGACATTGAATTTTTACTATTGAGCAGTTCACTTTTTTGTAAACATTGTTGACCAATCTACGTTCGAAAACCAACCTGTCAAGCAGCACCATCTATACTGTTTTACGGCGATCCAAAATGAGAAAACTGCCTATTTTAATATCTTAGCCTCCCACCTAGTTCAACATTTATAAAGCAATTACCGTATTAAGAGCATTATTGTCCAATAATGTACTGTAATTTATTTCCATAATAACACTATTGTGTTGCATTCTATTGCTTATTGTTTTACTGTATTTTATTGTTTTCATTTTTTAGACCCTTGTGTGCCCAATCCATGTCAAAACTCAGCAGCATGTGTTGTGTCAACTGTCGGTATTGGCTTTACTTGCACTTGTCAACTATATTATTCTGGTACTTATTGTGAATTTTACACGCCACCAGGTAAATATGTTATTATTAAAGTGTTTCTAAATAAATCAATAGTGGCTTTTAAGATTTGCACCATTGGTAACGATCTCTAGAACAATTACAAAGGAAGGAGAACTAGAATCACACTGTATAGTGCACAAGCAAAATTTTAAAACAACCGCTTTCGTTACTATATTATGTGCAATCATATCAAAGCCCAGCTGGCATACAAGCACCATCGTAGTTAGACCTCACCATCCTTATTTTAGAGCATTAGATCGGTTTTAGCTAGTCAGTGTAGTGGAATTAGTAGCTAATTTAAAATTAGGTTGCAAACATTGTACACGCACATCTATGGTATCTAAATGTTGGTCATTTCTATTCCTTACAAATTTGTCTCAAATATCAATTACACTGTTTTGACCAATCCCACACAATAACTGTGTACATTATTGTTTTATTTAATAATAATTCGTTTATGGTGAAAGTAATTATCAAATAATATTTGTTGGAAGGAGATGATTTTTTTCAATTGTATTGTTTTATGTTAGCTACACCGTGCTCTCCCAATCCATGTTTCAACGGAGGAGTTTGTTCCGATTCTACTGGTACATATACATGCAACTGTCCATCTAATTATAGTGGAACAAGATGTGAAATTTATACAGGTAACATTTAACAAAAGGAAAACGTATTGAAATTGTAAAAAAAAAAATGTTCTGACGGTTATGCACAAAATTACATTTTTTACCACATTAGAACCCCTCCTGTGGCCACTTCCCTAATAAACGAACAATGGTAAGTTATATGTTATAACATTACATCCAACCCCTTGTCGGGGGGATGATAGTCAGTTAAAGAAACACTTAATAAGGAGTACCTTCATGAGGGTTATATTATAATTGCCAAGCAGGTATATACAGTATCACTATGAACTTCCTAAACTTTAAATAATTAGTGATTTGTTTTAAAAGATCCCTCAACTTTGGAAAGACACGCCCTTTGGCGATAATTGTTTTTGACAGCTCTTGCTTCTCCTCGGTGCTCCCTTTTTATGTATAACTGAAATGAATGAATTAATAAAACAGTTATATATTGAATCAGATCTGATTGTCAAAGTGCTATGAAATAGGCCTAATAACTAAACTATATTTGTTCCTCAGAGCCAAATCCTTGCTTGCCAAATCCATGTGGATCCAATGGATTCTGTCAAAACTTTGTGACTTATTTTAATTGTGTGTGCCTTAACAACTACGTTGGACCAATGTGCGAAATACGTAAGTAATGTTTGCTGTTTGTATATGATGTAAATTTATATAAAAACAAGGCCAACAGCCATTAAGTCGCGTGCTACAATGCATAGTGATACCGGACCGACAGACAAACAGACCGACAGACAGACAGACAGACGGACCGACCGACATAGTGAACTATACTGACCGAAATTACTGAACATGTTTAAAAATGTTGAAATGTTTACAAACATTTATATTTTTTTAATTTACACGTGCGTAGCCTGTCACTTTTGACGTGCTCGTATAACGTAATTTCGAGTTGAAAAGTAAGTCAAGAAAACAGAAATCGGGCAAGAAGAGTGCGCAATAACATTTAACGCGCAGTGCGCGCGCAAAAATCTGCGCACTCATGGCAATTTTGTAAACGCTTAAAATTGCCTGAAACGTACTCTTATTTCATCGAAAATAAATTTAGAAAATTTTAAGCGCGCTTACGCATGCGTTACATGCGCTACGCACGTAATTGTATTGCCATATGATGATTTATGCCCTGAAATTTATGAGTACCAAATTTTATTTAATTGTGATTCATGGTTGTGAAGATATGATTACAAACGTGATTTCGTTAAATCGTGCGTAGACCGCGTAATTTTTTATTGCGCACCGTGAAAACATAACCACATCGATTCCTGGCCATAAGGAATATTCTGTGAAAAATTGACTTAGCTAGATTAAACTGATATCAAGATAAGGTCATAAAGCGATAAAACGCATAGTGATACCGGACCGACAGACAGACAGACAGACAGACCGACAGACCGACAGACAGACCGACAGACAGACCGACAGACAGACAGACAGACAGACCGACCGACCAACATAGTGAACTATAGAGTCGCTTCCACGCGACTAAAAATCAAGAACATGTGAAGTTTGTGACTGTATACTTAAAACATTGATTTGTAGGTGTACAGTATTCACACAACAGCTTAACGAAACTATACAAATGTGCGATGTCAATTGTAAGTGGATGTGAATGACAAATAACCAATCGTCCTGTTTTGAAAGCTCATTAATATCCGATTATCTAAATATTCTCTTTCAGCTCCTAATCCATGCTTGTCCAGCCCATGTCAAAACAATGCGGTGTGCACTAGTTATGGTACAGCTTTTGCTTGTAATTGCTCAACCACTATTGCATTCACAGGAACATACTGCGAAATTGGTAAGAAAGGAAATATCAAGCATTCTTGTAGTTAAATTTACCCCCAGTAAACGTGCACCATTGGATGCAAAAGTTATTGAACTGTCTTAAGCTCTGTCTACACTATCAAACTATTTTGACAAACAAATTGTGATGTGCACAAATATGGTAGTGATATACCCAAATGTGGTAGTGATATGACATCATCATGTCCATATATGGACATATTATAATTGTTTGTTACAGTTTGATAGTGTACATTTTCAGCATTGTATACTTTGTTAAAAAAAATCCAAACATTAATCTGGTGAAGTTTCACAGTTAATTGTATGCATAGCAGCCATACGATACTGCTAATAAGTAAAATCAGAAAACAATTAAATTGAAAAATGTAATGATAATGAAAATCAAGTAAAATTTGAGAAAATTCACAACCAGGGCTTAATCCAATTACAAAAGTATAAAATAAATTTAAAAAAAAGAAAAATATTTTATATAGTAGTATGCTCTATAAATAAATAAAAATAATAAATAATTGTATTTTCGAACATCTGGGAACTCCTAATAGCATTTATTCTCTTATTAATTTTGTAAATCCTGTATATGCATTTTAATATATATTTTTACTGTACTGTGTATTTTACTTCATGTTTAAATATTTTACTGATTTTATTCTATTTTTATATTAAGTTGCCATGAGAAAAACAAATTTCATATCTTTCGTTGACGAACTATTTGATCTTGTATCTTGTATAAACAAGTTTCTTTTTTACTTTTTTTATAGGCTAGTAATTAATTGTCTATATTTCTTTGTTTCTTTGTAAATTTTAACTGATTTTTTTAGCCCCAAATCCTTGTAAATCAAGCCCCTGTGTCACTGGTGAATGTTATAACCGGGTCACCGAGTATGAGTGTGATTGTAGTTCATCTGGAGGATATTCTGGCGATAGATGTGAAATTGGTAATTATAAAACTTTTCTTTTATTTACTTTTTATATAATGTTATCAGTAATTAATGTTTTTAATTCTAAATCTTCATCGCAAGACCTACACATTTTTATTAGAGAAAGAGAATTAAGTGCTGACCAACAGGTCATGTCAATGTCCTGCCGCAGATATAAATCTTCTGCCCTTATTACATTGAGCAATTCAATATAATATAAACATGTCTTGTATTTTCAGCCCCTGATCCATGCAATGGTGTAACTTGCTTGAATGGAGGCATATGTAATCTGGGCAGTTGTGAATGCGCCGATACTGGATATAGTGGACCAAGCTGTGAATTATGTAAGTAATACAGGATGGGTGCTGGGGCTAACAGATGAATTTAAACATTGGAAACTACAAAGAATAGGTTTGATGGTACAGTACATGGGATTAAGGTTGTCATCTGTCTACCCATGTAGTAGAAAAAGTAGGCTGAACACAGCTGAGTACTAATGCATAGTAATTGTTCTGACATTAATATTTTTGACACTTGAGAGCATCCAGGAAGAATTAGAAAAAAATTATATATAATATATGATATTCCTGCTTTTTTTCTCACTAGATGATGCCTGATCCAAAACGAATAAAGTTTAATAATATCTCTATTTTTGTTTTTCAGTAATTGATTCATGTTTTTCTAACCCCTGTATAAATGGTGGAACTTGTAATCATTTGGATACTTACTATAGATGCACTTGTCCATCAGATTTTGAAGGCAATGTCTGTGAAAATTGTAAGTGAAGTCTTTAGATATGTGGTTTTATATAGACCTACACCATATTTAATTTGATTCCATCTCTGATTGTAGTACTTTTTAGCCATACTATATAGTTATTTCAAACCATTGCTAATTAGATTTATTAGTCTTTATCATTTGTCAAAGTGGTTGTGTCAGTCATTTAAGCGCCGTTTGAGGCTTACTAGTGTGAGGAGAGCCTTGGTAGTTTTATACACATATATGTCTTAATTGTAATACATATTTTTTTTAAGATGTCAATCCCTGTAATTCACTACCAGAAAAGTGTTTTAATGGAGCTACATGTGTAGATCAAGGTGGCCTACAATTTACTTGTAACTGTCCATCCGGTTACACAGGTGACGAGTGTCAGACAGGTAATTAACAATTCAAATACTTCTGTGTGAATCAGTCAATCATTGAAAATACTGTAGTAATGTTTGGTGAGCTGTGTTCTGAAAGAACCAATGTCGTAACCACGAAAAATAAAGTGGTGTGGTGATCCCAATAAAAGGGTGGGCTGTCAAAGGCCTTTGTGAAAAAGTGGTCAGGTTGAAACCTTACCAACCGTACTGGTGCGCCCTAGCGATCAGTCTCTTTACTAACAATTAAATCAAATTAATTATTTTAATTCGATACAAAAATAATGTGATTTAATTATTAATCTAAACCAAATAGTCTTGACAATGCATCAATCAATTGTACAAACAATTGATACTAAAGTCTTAATAAATTTTCAATAATATTCAAACAATAGTCTCAATTAATTACCTAAACTAATCAATCCTAAAATAAGGTAATGTTTCAACCAATAGTACAATTTATAGATAAGTCACAGATTATAATTAGACATTTTTGATTGTGAATTTTAGCTGTGAATCCATGTGAAAGTAACCCATGTATGAACGGCGCAACATGCCACAATTTCATCTCCTACTATCAGTGCATATGTACAGTAGGATATGGCGGAATCAACTGCCAAGATAGTAAGTCCTATTTTTTTTCTTTTGAATATTTATTCAAATTGCCAAAGCTATCCTAAAAAGTGGCACTCATTTCCAATACACACAAGATGTGAACCAATTTTTAAGAGTGTAGTTAAACGTATATACAAATAAAGTTTATTAATTTCAAAATGTAATTTGTTTATAGTTTTTCAGTAAATTTCAAACAGATCAGATTTATGATAATAATGAGTGGATCTGTAGTTAGGTGGTTATACATGCCTTCTATTCAATCCTGACCTAGTTCCAATGTTGTAACTAATGCCTTCTATTAAATCCTGACCTAGTTCCAATTTTGTAAATAATGCCTTCTATTCAATCCTGACCTAGTTCCAATGTTGTAACTAATGCCTTCTATTCAATCGTGACCTAGTTCCAATGTTGTAACTAATGCCTTCTATTCAATCGTGACCTAGTTCCAATGTTGTAACTAATGCCTTCTATTCAATCGTGACCTAGTTCAAATGTTTTAACTAATGCCTTCTATTCAATCGTGACCTAGTTCAAATGTTGTGACTAATGCCTTCTATTCAATCGTGACCTAGTTCAAATGTTGTAACTAATGCCTTCTATTCAATCGTGACCTAGTTCAAATGTTGTAAATAATGCCTTCTATTCAATCGTGACCTAGTTCAAATGTTGTAACTAATGCCTTCTATTCAATCGTGACCTAGTTCAAATGTTGTAACTAATGCCTTCTATTCAATCGTGACCTAGTTCAAATGTTGTAACTAATGCCTTCTATTCAATCGAGACCTAGTTCAAATGTTGTAACTAATGCCTTCTATTCAATCGTGACCTAGTTCAAATGTTGTAACTAATGCCTTCTATTCAATCGTGACCTAGTTTCAATGTTGTAACTAATCCATAAATGACCAGTGTTCAATGTGTGAATGTCGGATGATTATCATCAACTCTGAATAAAAGCAGTGAGCTCTCCTTATTAACTTTATAGTATGTTTTTCATTGGTCTAGATATAAGACTCTACAGGTAGCCATAAAGTCTGCTTAGCATTTTACTTTTATTCGCTAACTTTTTTATTTATTTTAGTGATCCTAGCATGTTTGAGTAACCCATGTCTTAATGGTGGCACATGCATTAATGAGGGTACCGACTATAGTTGCATATGCTTAGTCTACTATCAAGGAGATCGGTGTGAAATATGTAAGTACACGTGTTGAAAAAAGCCACTTTTAATTACTATCAATATAGGGAGAGTTGAATATAAATTTATTTCAAGTATCTAATTACGGTATATTAAATACTTTGGACCACGCACAAGAAATAATTTTATATATTTTGTTCAATTTATTTAGCCTCTGAAATCAGTATTGCAGCTGCAGCAGCAAATGTTAAATGTATTATTCTTGGTTCTTAAGCTTAACTGGAGACTGAGGAAATGGACTATTTAAACACTGTTTTGCTACATAAATCCAAAATCGTTTAAAACATTTACTTTTTCATTGGCTGTTATATCCTACCTAGACGTAATTAGACGGAATGCACAGATGCTCATAGTATATACATATTAATTCTCAGGCGGGACTCAAACCTACAACCAGCAAATTTGTAACTCCAGATTTTTGTGTGCAGTTTTTCAATGCTATTTTGGGATTGATTTTAAAATCTACAGTTGCCATGCCCAATAATAGAAAAAACCTATTAAGTTGAGCTCTCAATGGTTTTATTTTTCACAGTAAAGGATCAGTGCACATCAAACCCATGTCAAAATGGAGCAACCTGTAATAACTACTTTACCTATTATCAGTGTGCGTGTGTTCTTGGGTACTATGGATCAAATTGTGAAATTGGTAAGTTTTGAAGACTTTCATATATACATTTCTTTTTGCAGTACTTTCTAAAAAAATTAGTATCACCTTTTAACTGAATGATGAACTTGTGAATTCTCTCCCTACTTAATATTCAAACCAAACTGATGGCCAAAAAAACCAATTTATGTCATAGCCCTAAGGTAGATAATAAAAGACAACAAGAGATATAAAAAAAGGTTTCATCCTACAGTAGAACTAACCATTTATGCTATTTTTGATCAATCAATCAAATGACGTCATGATTAGTAAGACCAATACTTTTGTGATATTAATCTTTCTTCTATTTTGTATTTATATATAGAATTTAATGAATGCAACAGTAACCCATGTCGTAATGGTGCAACATGTGTAGATTCAGTCAATTCCTATTCATGTGACTGTTTAGGTGGATATCAGGACCCATTATGTGAAGTCAGTAAGTTATTTCAGCATACTTTATCAGACATTCCTCTGCGAGAAACGTATTGTAAATGGACCCCACACCCGCACTATGCATTTAATACTGAAAATTTATATTCTGTGTATGCTGCCATAGGTCACTGAACGACTCAACCATTATGTGCTTTCAGCTCCAAGTAAACCCAATGCAGCCTTTCATTTACAGTATATTCCCGGTTGGTTATCCTCAATCAGTTGCATTTTTTCGGTACAAACTTGTAAATATGTTCTGATGAACTTTTCATGCATGAGAGCGCATCTTAGACTATCTTAGATATATTGGAACAGATAAGATAAAGAAAACAAAATGAATGCCTTTTAATAGAACTTGGGAAAGTTTTAGTGCCCTGGTTGTTCAGTTTTAGGAGACCTTGTGATATTTTGATTAATTCTGGGTATCTAGTTTTCAGGGCTCCCTTTTAATGTTATTGCAAACTTACTTTTTCATTTCACTAGCAATCAGTTCACCTTTGTATACTGTAACATTCACATCTTCAAACATAAAACTAAATTCTTTTCTCCATTTTAGATATCAATGAATGTGGAAGTGATCCATGTCGGAACGGAGGAGTCTGTTCAGATGCTATCAATAATTTTACTTGTGACTGCAAACCAGGGTATGAAGGAAAAGACTGTTCTATCGGTAAGAACCTAAACAGCAATAGATGGATGTCTATTTAATTTGCATTATAGCGGCATTGGTGTTTGCTTATGAATCCCAGTCTCTTTAGTTCTAATCTCGTCACATTCTAAGCGCTGTACATTATCATCACCCCGGTCATTTTTGGATCAAACACGCAAGAAAACATACTCCCATAATGCAACTATATAGTAATCAGAAAAAGTGTATTGACCTTACCAGGCCATGTGTTTGCAGTTAAATGGTGTGAAAACAAAATCAATAAATGGAAATACCCACTACAACTACTTTTCATGTTTAGTGCTATAATTATTTCAATTTCTAATAAAACCATTTAAGAAAATCAATTCTATTAGAAGAAGCTTTGTAGAGGATCAGATTTGAGTTGAGTTAGTGGATTGAATTGTCTGCATTGATATTGAAAGTCTTTAACTATAATGTTATTAAATCCCATTATATGAGTTTTTATCATATTTCAAATTGTTTTCTCAGTTAACCTATTATTATAAGCAAGCCATGTGGTCATATTATTTCGATTTTGTATTACGCATTACCTTTTAGTTGTTTTATCCGTAGGGTCCTCATGAGACAAGGCTCGCCTTCTAATTTGTGGCCCTATCAACAGCTTATTTATTTTCTTATTTCGATTATTCAATTTATATTATAAAATAATTATCTGTTGAATAAATGTGTATGAGTTGAGTTATTGCTGTTAAAGCCGAAACCAATTTGATTATACTGTAGTAAGAATAACATTTAACCGTTTGTATATCTTGTCATCATTAAAATAGTAAATTAATTCTTGGTCATTTCTTTCATTACAGATACAGCAGAATGTTCTAGCAACCCATGTCAGAATCAAGGAATATGTGAAGACAAGGTCAATGGTTTCTCTTGTGTTTGTGGAATAGGATGGACTGGTACAAGCTGCTCAGAAGGTAAGTGATACAATTGCAAGAAATATAAGTTGAAAGTGTGGAGTAATTTAATGACCTTGTAGGATAAAATACAGTGATTGAGAGTGACATTTTGATTTCTTCCAGGATCTTTCTGAATTGCATGATCCCAGTACGACTAATTATGAATAATCTTTTTATGTTTTATTTTTTATAAACGGAATGAGCTAGTGTACTAACTACCGTATTTTTGTGGTCTTGAAACCTTTTTTACTCATAATAATTTGTATTTGTTTTTCTATAGACTGTCTTTCTCTGAAACAAAAGTATTACTATTTTTTTATTTATTTATTTTTATTTTAACTGGTGGCCATGACTTAAAGATTCTCTGCAATCTAATAATTGGTGCCCTACCACACACTGCATTACTATATATATATATTAAAATGTGTGGTAAACGAATAAAAAAACAAACAAACAAAACTATAATAGAGTATTGAATGTATTTATAAAAGAATGTGTTTGAGATTTTAACCACGATTCCTGGCATTTTACAGAGGTTGGTTGCTATGGTATTGACTACACAATTCAGGATTGCAGTGCTGTCGAAGTTCATAGCAATAATTACCCAAGTCCTTACAACAATGGTGACAGCTGTTTATGGACAATTAGAACTAACAACGGTAATAACATGCGTATCTACATCAGAGATTTCGACACAGAAGAAAATTATGACATATTGGAGTATGGTTACGGTGAGGATTCTGCCAACGGCGCTACAGCTATCCAGACATTCACTGGTGAGATTGAACCACAGAATCTAACGACCACGTCTGATGTGATCTGGTTAAAGTTTACAACTGACCAGGGCAAGACCGACAATGGTTTCTTGATCCATATAGAGGATTCCTGCAGACCAGGTAAGATGAATTTCAATGATATATTAATTCTTTATTTATTATTTTATATTATTTATTATTATGATAAAGTAACAAATAAGGAAATGTATAGAATGGTAAACCTGAAAAAATGGAGCCGTAAGTTAAAAAGTAGAAATATATTTAAGAAACACCAATAATACACCCGCACAGCTAGCTAGATAACACGAGAGTAAAGAGACCTGTTGAAAAATATAAACGATAAATGATAGAGGATGGTTTCACCTGAGACAACAATGGCCCCACTACAGGAATAAATGCTACAAAATAGTAAAACGTGCTATATGTCTAAAACAACCAGAAAAAAAGGTGCCAAGCTTTTGAAAACACTATTTCCTTCATCAATATATTCATGTTATATTAGTGCTTTTAATGATCTTTCCAAATCTCAGTTCAGGATGCTTTTCTCTAACAATGCTTCACCAAGTTATAATTATACAGTATAACCTCTCGTTCGGAACATCCCTATTCAGGTTTAGGATACATACATCTACTGTAGGGCTTAGAGTATACATTTCATGTGACTTTAACTACTGAGTTTTAGGGGTTCAGCTCTGTATAAGCTGTTAAAACAAATGTTTATGAAATATGCAAATTATTATTTTTCATTTATTTTATAGTGGAGGATGCTTGTGCCAGCAATCCCTGCCAAAACCAAGGAATGTGTGAAGACCTCGAGGGGTTTTCTGGGTTTGTCTGTACTTGTCCTCCAGAGTACACAGGACGCATGTGTGAAACAAGTAAGTACAGTGTTAGAAGAAGAATGAGGGTATCTGCTTGAGAAGTTAGTTAAGCCCGTAACCAGTGCTTTTATAAATTTGGAGACCAGCAGAAAAAGTGCTAATATTGGCCTAGCTCTTGACAACTTGTTGCAAAATGCTACCAACAAATAGGAACATTTCATCTACTAGGCTAAACTATACATTAACAGTTTTTGCGAATCTGAAAGAGAACAATAATATGAAAGGTTTCAATCAATATGTCAAGTAATATTCTACTATAGGTCTGCAACATTATGCAACAAAAAATGTGATATGCCCGTGCCTGTATGGATACAATAACATCATATCACCGCCATTTTGGTAGATCACACTTTTTTCATCAAACTAGGTTGATAGTTTAGACAGAGATTTTGCCCTGACACAATTTAAATATATAGTGTTCCTTTCCACCAACCAATACAAAAAATGTGTTTTTATTACAGAACGAGATACACCATGTTCATCAGACCCTTGTCAAAATGGAGGTGAATGCAATGATCTTAACTATGGCAAGGCTTATTCATGTGACTGTGCTGCCAACTATGTAGGAAAGAATTGTGAAACCTGTAAGTTATCATTTTACAGTAAAAAAGAGTTGGTAATGCTTTGCTGCACAGTGCCAAGCTTTCTTTGATGATGAACATCAACTACCTGAACATCATAATAACCTCTCCCATCCTGTCATACTCGAATCCAATCCACCCAACAACTGTCATATCCTTTTTATCTATTTGGCTCTGGGGAATTGGTTTCCGAGCAGTCCCATACTAAACACAAGGGCTCATTCACCTTTATGTAGAAGTGGTCTAATGTTTTTTTACTTTACATGTGAACTTTATTCAATCAATCGTACATTTTGGGGTGTTATAATGGTAACCATAATAACGTGTATTTACAGTGATTTTTACACAAAAATATTAATTATAAAATATATACAGTGATTATTTACAGTAATGATAATAATAAAAAATAATTGTTTATATTGACTACCGTATTACTGGAAACAGAAGTTGAATAATACAATACTGAATAAATACAAAGTTTTATTAGAGGTTTACGATCAATGGAAAAGATGAATACATATAATAATTTGTTGATACCCTATTGATAACATTATTACCTTTCTTTTATAGTCCAACCAACGATGTCAACAAATGTTTGTCCCCAGAGCTGGTGTTTAAATGCTGGAACATGTACTTACATAGCAGAAAACCAGTATGAGTGTTCCTGCTTGTCAAATTTTAATGGAGAAAGGTGTGAATTTGGTGAGTAAGATTCAAATCAGGATGCAGTTGTGACGGCAGTAGTAATATTACATATGGTAATGTCAGTGGTTGTGTTTTTGAAGACCTTCCTTATCGTAATTGTTGTTGAATGTAAAACAGTTAATGTGAATCTACCTAATATTTGAATAGTTTTGTATATTATTTTCTAGCAAGTTGTCCAGAAAACTATTGTTCAGAAAACGCTGAAGAATGCGTTGTTTATGGATCTGGTTACCAATGCCTGTGTAAAGAAGGTTACAACGGAGACCTTTGTGAAATTGGTAATCACATTATTTTGTAAATATATTTTTTAAGAAGACATTACACAGCAACTTAACATTTAAAAGTTGACATTTGTACTAGTAAATACCAACCATATTTGAAAACTATTTTTCCTTTACAGGATCAAAATCCAAGTTCAACTTTAACTATAATGCTAAATCCAATCCCAAAATGCTTCTCTATTTTTAAAGCGATTATGATTTTAAACTTTTTTAAAAATAAAAAGCAAGTTCTAGAATATCAATACCACCTGTCCCTTCTACTCATTCTCAACATTCTGGGTCTACTTTTTCTCAACATCCTGAACTTTCCATTTTCCAACATCATGAGAATGTTCTGTTTCAACATCTTGGGTTTGCTCTTTCTCAATATCCTGAGACTGTTCCTTCACATCGATCCTGGTCATGTCTTTTTCTAACGTCTTTGTATTTACCATTGTTTTAAAATTATTTATTAAAATTGTTAGTAAATTACGTTTTATATTTTATTTTTCAGAACCGTGTCCATCTGATATGTGTTTGAATGGAGGTACATGTTTATACAACAGCGAGAAAACAACAGATGTTTATGCTTGTCATTGTGTTGCTGGGTATACTGGTCCAAGTTGTGATACAGGTATATATTTTGCACATTATGATTACAGAATAGAATAAAGAATTGAAGTGAAATTTTATCATACACCGAATAATTTCCCTCTTTTCCATTTTAGATTTTCTCTCTGTCCATATCTTCTAGATTTTCTTTATTTCCATGTATTTTTCTACTTTCTATTTCTTTTAGAATTTCTCTCTTTCCGTTTCTTTTACAGTTTCTCTCTTTCTAGTTCTTTTAGATTTTCTCTTTTCCATTTTCTTTAGTTTCTCTCTTTTCATTTCTTTTAGATTTCTCTTTCATTTATTTTAAAGTCTGTCTCTTTCCATTTTTTACAGTTTCTTTCTTTGACAATTTCTTTTCCATTTATTTTAGAGTTTATCTCTTTGTATTTCTTAATTGATTGCTTCTTTAATACTGAATAAAATGATGATTTAACTTGCATCTTTTCAAATTCAAGTTCTGATGCCCCGGCCATTCTCCATTTGAATGATTATGTTTACATTTCTCTTTCAGTAATCACCTCATGTTCTCAAGGTCCTTGTCAAAACGGTGGAACTTGTAATGATACTGCATCTGGCTTCTCATGTGCCTGTACTGAGGTCTATGAAGGAGAATTTTGTCAACAAGGTAAACAAAATGAATCTATATAGAATTCAGATTTCTTTCTTACTGCTGGAAACTCTACCGAAACCAAAATGTTCAAAGCACATTTTGATGGCATGGGTGTGTTCGAAGCAGATTATAAAGACTATAAAGAATGCGTTTTTAACTTCAACTCTTTATAATTAGTAACTCTCAAAATACATAATAAAACTCTCCAATAACATATACTAAGATGGCGAATCCCATCATCACATCATAGCTATGTGTCTCACCCTGTCTTATTATAACGCAGGGGCTATTCATGTAAAGTTTACGAATACTACATATCACTTCAGTGTTAATAAGGAAATGTTTATTGATCCTTTCATGTTTGTTTATTTCTAAATAGACAAATGTGACAACTGCATGAATGGGGGCGCTTGTGTTTTAAAAAGTGGCAGCCCGATGTGCGACTGCTCCGGAACAGGATATGAAGGACAAAACTGTGAAAATGGTAAAACGTTATACATTTTTATTAACAAGTCAAAATCTATGAGATTACTGTACAAGAAAACGTATAGCTTATATTATTTTGACTTAATGCTAAAATATAGAATTATAATAGCTCTTTTTTATAGGATAAGATCCTATCTTATGAAACTGGCTTTTAGGGTTAGGTCATATATGAATCCTATAGTATTGTACAATACTATTGGATAGTGTAAAGATCCTTATGGAATCATACATTATTTTATATAATTAGTGTAGGCCTTTGTGCTATAAAAATCTTTTAGCATTGCACAAGACTTTATTATTGGATAGTATAAGGATCCTATGAAACCATACATAGTCTTATAGAATCCTATAGGATTCATACTTGCTCATATAAGAATCGTATATTATACAGGGCTTCTTATTGGATGATAGTTTACTGTAGTCTTATAGAATCCTATAGGACTCTGAATATATGGTACTGTAAGCATTTTTGTATATCTGTTATAATATTCATGTTCTTTAATATTACTTACAGACATTAATGAGTGCATTAGTAACCCATGTCAAAATAATGGAGAGTGCATTAACCTAGTAAATATATACCAGTGCAGATGTCCGAATTCTTACAGCGGAACAAACTGTCAAGAGGTTATAAGTAAGTTAGAGAATCACAACAAATAATTTAACAAGTGTACTCACCAATTCAGACCTTCCAAATATCCCAATAATTGTGTCAGTTTCCCTACATTCCGAGTGATCTTCTGTCTCTTGTTAAATGTGCAATTTATTTTTATTTATTTTAACAATATTTTGCGAGGGTGATCCTTCCAGCCGAAGCTGATCACAGTGACCCTCACAAAAATACAAAATGACGAGATATCTCTCCAACATATATTTTCATTTGATACTGTATGTTATTTATGTGAGTGTAACCCCTCCCCCACTTACCCACCCCACACACCAGTGTAACCCCTCCCATCCCCTAGTGTACCAGGAACAAACAATATGAAAACAACAAGGAAACCATTGGTTCCTAGTCAATGGAATTTTTGCACGGTATTTGAATTCTGAAAGAGTTTTAATTTTGGCAATTTTGTTTTTCAGCTGATAGCTGCAATCCCAATCCTTGTAAAAATAGAGCCGATTGCATCAACACAAACACAGGTTTTGCATGCGTGTGCCTCGATGGGTTTAAAGGTGAAGATTGCGCAGATAAAGAAAAAAGTAGTAACGGTAAGGCGCACACACACATTTATAATTAGTGGTTCAGAAAGAAAATCCATACAGTATGACACTGTATTACAGAATTGTGACAAATTGTTCCATTTGTGGAGATATACAGAGAATCTTGTGAGCCGGAAGTGGTTTGTTATTTCATATCGGTAGTAGGCCTATATACTTCACATACAATTAAAAACAATGTACAGTATTACCCGCAGCTTAATAATATGGAATAAAAATTAAATAAACATTCTTACGAACAAGTAAATTTGTTGTTAATTTGCTATTTTAGAGATTTGGATTTTATTTCCATTGATTTGTTACCGTTTAAGAATGTAGAATGTTTTCGGTATATAAAAAACCTTTGGCTCAATCCTTATCAACAAAATTAATATTATATTTGCTTTTCCTTTTAACAGTTGCTGTCAACAGTACTGTATATGACGCGCTGTATATATCGCGTTCTGAAACCGACAGCTGAGATAGTCGGTCGCCGAGGTGGACCAAAAATAAAGTTTAAATTGAAATAATATATTTACCTTTAAACTTTCTATTCTTTTTAGATCCATTGACTGATGACGGGGATGATCTTTTCCTGGAACCATGGTGGATTGCTCTGATTGGTCTGCTTGTTCTTTTACTTGTAATCTTTCTCTGTGTCTTACTATGCACTATGAATGGAAGGTCCAAATCTGAAGGAAAAGAATTACTGGATTATTAATTTTAATTATTTTAATTATAATAAATAATTACATGAAATATAACATTGTGTTAAAAATGTAATACCATTTTTTGGTAATATGAACAATTATATACAGTGGAACCCCTATTACGCGGGCACCTTCTGGACCCAACTAGTGTCCACTAAAACATGTATTGTATATGTATGTATGTATACGGAAGTGTCCCTTACTAGGGTGTCCCAAACGAGGGGATCTACTGCATGTCAGAATGTGAAAACCTAATATAATGTAAGATGTTTATTGTATTATATAATACTAATAATAATAATAATTATCATAAACCCACCTGGAATTGTCTTCTTTATGATATATGCAAATTTATTGTAAATATGTAGGTATTATGTGGTATTTAAGAAGTATATAAATCAACATTTTTGGTAATTATGCGTTTTCACAATACAGTGGCACTCATATTAAGGGGAACCTTTGGGACCTAACAAAGTGCCTTTGACCGTAGTGTTATAGTTATAAGGGCACTCGTTCGTTTCCTTATAACGTGCCCCCTTCATAGGGGTGTCCGTCTCAATAGGGGTGTACAGATTGCAGGTTACCTTAATTAATTGAAGGTATTTTTATTAATTTAACTCTGTAACATATGTATTTTATTAGATCTAAAAATTAATATATACTAATATAGATACAGGAAACTATAGTTTTATTAATTAGTGATAAACACTGTTTTGTTTACGATTGTGACATTCAAGATAAATAACTACACACAGTGAAACTCCTATTAAAGGACAATCGTTTTACAGAATGTCCCTTTAATCCTGAGTGTTCATTAAATTATTTAAGTTTAACTCTGTTCCTTTAATATTATTATATCTTAAATATGACTGTTTTTATAATTATAAATGCCCTGTCAATGTGAATATAACCAAGTGTACCTCTTTATTGTGAGTACATGTTCATTTAATACGGTACCTTTAATATTTAGTGTTTCCTTAATATGAATATCTCATGTGCGTTTATTTAATATCGAGTGTCTCTTTAATAACATACGTCCCTTTGATATTAGTATTCCTTTATTAAAACTGTCCATGTTGATATTAGTGTGCCTTAATTAAGAATTACCTATTTAATATGATTACCACCATTATGTTTGAATGCTCGGTTAATAGTCTATACTGTAAGAGTGTCCCTTTAATAGGGGTTTCCAATTTGTCTTTATGTCACTAATAAATATTAAGGGTTCTTCTGATAGCCAGACATTTGGTGGAATAGGTTTCCAAATTTAGGCTTTTATTATTTGTTTTATTAATTGTAATTAGATAATTAAACTGTACATGTATAAATAACGTTTTGCTAGGCCTTCTTATTATGCAATACTATTAGTTACTAAACGTTCGTATTGTTGTGTTCAAATCGTACAACAAAAATGATTGTTTATGGTGTTGAGTTCACGTGTAGCTCAGTATAATTTACTGAATACTGAATACTGAAATGCTTTATCTGTCCATCATCATCATAAAATAACAACAGAAATTCTTCTTCAAGATTGACAATTATTAGTATAATAATAATAATAATAATAATAATAATAATAATAATAATAATAATTTAGGCCTAATATACTATAACATTCCATACCATTCTTTGTAAAATGTAACATAATGTACTGGTTATGTGGGTGTGACTATTCAACAAAAGCACTATGTAATTGAAAGTGATTTATATCAATAAAATTATGTATATACTATATGTATGGAGGATTATAAAAATAATTTTGAGGTAAATCTAAATTTCGTGTCTCGAAATGTTCTTGTACCTATTATGAAGACTTCGTTAGGAGGATTTACCTTAAAATGTAATTATCTTTATATTTTGACTAAAATCCGAAACTTTCCTAGGTGGTGGATTGATTCCTCCATGCTCTATATGTATGTTTTCATGTATTTTTTTTTTATATTAGATTTTTTTTTAAAGTGTATATTTAAAAAAAATGCTGCTGTGAAAAAAAACAGCTCAAATTTGAAACAAATGAAAACCTTGACATTTTGTATTTATACATTTTGAATAAATGTAAAATATATTCGTATTAAAACTGATTTTTTTATATAATGTAATGTAATTTTGTTATAATGATAATGATGGTGAACATGATGTTAATAAAAAAACTGGTCATGTAGGCCTAGTAATAGAAATGGCCTATTGCAAGAGATTATGAAAATAAAATGCAAAGTAATATGAATTACTCGTGATGCGTATAGTAGCCTAGCTTCAGTTGAGAAATCAATTACGAGTTTGCAAACACATCTGATAATCGTATAAATGTAACATTCTCCATTCTCACTCCTGAGGAGGATCAAAACATATTGATCGAAACGGCGAAAAACTCAACAGTTCATTTCAGAACTATACGTGGGTGTACCGCAAACTTTATATAAACATTCGAATTTCGCCATGCAAACCTTCAAATAATGTAACATTAACTAAACAAACACTTTATGAAATCTTCTTCACGTTTTGATTCGTTTGTTATTTATCGCGTATTGAACAAATATACATTAATAAAATACACATGTTATGTTTCATATATCGTAATTGTTATGAGATAACATCTATTTTGTAAGTGGTGGGCGAATCATTGTAATCTTACAGGTGACGTCACAACGTTACCAGCCAATTCTCTTACCAGTCATAAAGTTACAGTAACGCATATAAGATAAAGGTATACTAGTCAGCAGACAAGAAACTGCAAGTGCTGTTTATTGTTGCGAGACATGATATACCACACAAGAATTGAGTCTTAGTCAACTATTAAAGCTATTATACTATGACAGTAGGCCTAATTGGTGCGAGTCATTACGTTCTTGTGGGTGACAACTAAATTAAATCCAACATGTAGGCCCCTTCTATGCAGTATAACGTTAGCTTAGACTACATTATGATCTTGTTGAATGTTACATGAACTGCAGTATAAAAGTAGTTCTAATCTTATAATTATTTTAAAGTGTAATCTATTGGCCTACTGTGTGAACTTAGTTAAAGACATGATATGCGAGTTCCTACGCACAAAAATATGAGGGACAATTATTGTCCTCTTAAAGGCCAACTTTTACACAGACAAGCGGTAACACGGTAAGTCAAAAACCGCGTAGCTTGTTCCACGTAGAATCTGTATCTAAAACAATGGGGGCGGAAACCGCCCGTCCACTCCACGTTGTGTGTAAATGGTCATAAGAAATAACATAGATCTATATGTTTATTACCGCTACCGCCCGTCTGTGTAAATTGGCATTATTGCGTAAAATACAAACACAATTAAAGTCCTCTTACAAATCAACTCAACTGCTAATTTTTACAGGTCACTATGTCGGTCGGTTGGTCGGTTGGTTGGTCGGTCGGTCGGTAAACACTAACTAAATTTTTAGCACGGGACTGTTAAAAAAAATAATAAGGGATACGTTGTTCGTTTAGATCAGAGTTCCAACTCTACACACAGTCTCAATATTACATTACATACTTACACTCTCTCAATTATGATAACGACATTAACGACTGTATCACAACTTATTTAGTTACATTGAAGTGAATTGCCTGTTATTCAAAACGCATTGCTTTAATGCGTACTGTTATGGAGTAAATGTAATGAAGTTAATTTGAACTGATTTAATAACGTAAGCTATAGAAGCTACATAGTTACAATAGCGCAAGAATGATATTTGTTACGAATAGCTTTCCCTCATTTTATGAATGGCTTAATTAAAACCATTGTCTACGATGTACTTCCAAAATCTTTCATCAGTGTTTGTGCAAATTAATATGTGTTATTGTGAAAGATTTTCTGGTTGATTTGTTTGTGTTTGCTGTATATTACTGTTTATGAATATTTGAAATAAAAAAATTTGAATGAATGACAAGATTGTCTGTAAAATGAAACTAATTGACAAAAACATTTTGTCTATTGTTATATCCATATAATGTGTAAGGCATTGTTCGTAATATTATTTGTAAACACATAGGAAATTCCTATATCACATCACTCTCGCTAAAGTTGTTTCATCAGTTAAACAAACGAATCTGGAATCGTCATGTTTCGATATATTTGTTTTAACTAACATATTACTGAAAACCCTAATGGCGTTTGATGGATTACCTATATAATGTTATTCCTCAAACTAATCCTTTCCTCGCTCCCCATAAGACACTGAAAAAGTTAGGACGTTAATGAATTACAAATAGATTATAGGCCTAATTGGTATCATTGCTGGAAGACAACTGGGACATTTTGTTGCAAGAAGGATTTTTTATAAAGTAAATATGTCGAATTTAGAGTAGGCATGTGCGTTTTTCAGTCAGGATTTATTTTAACTCTGTGAATATTGACCAATAGTGATAGAAATTATGAGTTTATGGGAGTGTCATTTCATGGTATAAAGGTATAAAAATGTGATACACAGACGACAAATACCATTCACTTTTGACAAATTACGGTAGGCCTACTGCTTTGATAAACCAGTCATTTCAACGGAAATCAAGATGTTAAGATCAACTGTTCTAGTATTTATCATCTACGCATTGGTGCTTGGTGATAAAGGTAGTGTATTTACTTTTTTAATTTGAGATCTTTGAATACAGACCCATGCTATTGATAGATAGTAATACATTTTATTATGTTATGTGTCACTTACAATATATTATATAGATTGGATTTCTATCATTTTTGTTTTGATGTGGTGTTATTTTGTATTTAGTGACAATGCACAAATAAACAACATATTTATTTATTGCTTTTTTTGTTTACCTGCAGTTGCATCCAGCTGTACGAATCCGTTAAGAGTTGGTCTCGAAGCCAATAGCGGAAAAATTTCAGACAGCTCATTTACATGCAGTTCCAACGAGGGTGGCTATGGACCTTCAAGAGGCCGATTGAATACGATGGCCGATAGCTTTGGGAGGGGAGGGTGGATGCCCAAAGGGGGTGACTCCAACTCTTGGCTTAAGGTCGATTTGGGACAGACTTATGGTATCGTTGGGATAATTACCCAAGGACGAGAGGATGCAGAGCAGTGGGTTACGGAGTATACAGTTTCATACGGAAAGAAAGACGGCAAATATTTCGACGTCGAAGATTCTACTGGCTCTCAGGTAGGTATACTGCCTCTAAAAATAAAAAAAAAAGAAAGCAGAAATAACGATCAGACTTTTGGATAAATAGGCCGAATTTCTAAATTCTCTTTTGTTTATTTAAATAGATATTGTTTGTTGGGAACAAAGATAATAACTCTGAGGTTATCAAGAAATTTGACAGGAAAACAGCCCGTTACGTGCGAATTCATCCAACGGACTTTCATAACGTTCCTTGCCTCAGGTTTGAACTTCTTTACTGTGACAATTGGTAAGTTTTTACATCTACACAATGCTATATAACATTGTCCTGTTGTACATCTGGGTTAGAACATTGTTAGGTGATGTTATTTATTATTCATTGTCCTTCAAAGCATATATTACGATGAATACAATCAAACTTATAATAGACCATTTTCAAGTTTTAATCAAGTTATTCATCTTTTTCTTAAAAAAGAGAACAAAACAATGATTTACTTTATAAAAAATACAAAATAAACGGTTAAATTTAACCAAACCCCATTGACTTCCAGGCATTAGGCTTCCGGTAGCCTATTTTGTAATAATAACAAAATTTAAAAACATGTTTCCCAATCCTATTTTTTTTTTTCGAAAAATGTAAATACATTTTTTCCAATCATACTTTGTTGTAGTAGCAAAAAACTAAAATTATGTGACATTAAAATTGCGTATTCAACACAACATTTTTACTCGGTGGTCTTCATGACTAAAATACAATAGAACATTCATTTAGGACCTATTAACAATTACAATATGCAATAGTACAAGGTTCTACTGTCTTTATTTATTTAACAACATCTTTTACAGAATTAAACAATCAGGTAAATGAAAACCGGTTTGGTCTTTGTCAACATCATCTCTTTATTATTTCAAGATTTAAGATTCTTCATTCAAACAGTTATTCCGACAGTCAACAGGGAAAAGATTAGTCAATTATATAAAAATCACTTTTGTGTAACTATGATTTGACAAATAAAAAAAGAGATATTGTGAAATGTAATTTAATTCTTAATAATTTTCATATTTTTCAGATAAATGTCAAATAAAATGGTGAAGATACGATCCTGACTCGACAAGTCACTGCATCAGTCTTATAGATAGGCATATATAGTATTAATTAGTAACTAAATCTTGATATTTATCAGTTAAATTTAGAAATTTTAAAACAATTATTTAATTAATTGATGGTACAATTAGTAAAATAAACAAAAATATAAATTAAAATCTACACTAATTATAGCTTACTTAAAAACTTAATGATGGCAATTAATTTATGTTCTAATATGTGATTTATTGATGTTTTAAAAAAATATTGTGTTTTTTCGCTGAAATGGAAATAAATTAAATGTATGACTATATGCACTTATAGAACTTGTTTTTTACTGTCTTTACAAATTCTCAAACAACCAAATAAATAAACGATACAAATGAACACATTGTTTCAAAGGCAGCAGTCAAAAGAACAAGGCCATATATATGGCTGCAGTCGCGTACTCAAGTTAGTGGTTACCGACCGACCGACCGACCAACCGACCGACATAGTGAGCTGTAGAGTCGCGTTACACGACTAAAAATGAAGAGAAGAAAACTTAATCACTATAATATAAGTGGTCTACTTACAAGCAAAACGACACGATGAATAAATTACATTAAACCTTTACAATATTATAATGTATGAGCTAATGAATGAATGGAATATAATTAATATAATAATGCCATTAAATTCAACTAGGTAGAACCTAACTAAATATAGCAAGTCATATAAAAACGAGTCTTATGTGCATTAAGTACTTTTTAATTGGTGATGAATGAATGAATGGAGAGAAATGCAAGTTATTTGCTAGTGTTATGTTTAACTTCTCTTTACGTACTAAAGTAGACTTTTAGACTGAACTGCTTTTGTAGAAGTGACCAGATTAACAGACATTCTATGCTTCTATATATAAATTTACGTAAAGGCAAAATTCGGTAAATCGCGCCTTACTTTTAGAATTTTTACTCGATGGTATATAAAGTTGGTTCGTACTTTCGGTACTGATTTTAACCACCTGATGTAACCCTGTTTACTAATTAAATTAAGATAGATAATTAGTTATTGACGATTAAAACGAATTTAGGTTCAACGATTTTCCTCAAATAGGGGTGTTTTCCGATCGTGGTATACACTGTCTAATGGATGTCCATCTTGAAAAATACCCGCCTAAAAAATGCGAGGAAGCTTCGCATTTTCCTATCTCCTCCTACGATAATTGTTTTTAATAACTGAAAACCGGTTGAACAGCTAGAGTACAGCATCATAATGTTGAAGACATGCCGATTTTCTTTTAAAAATACTATTTTGATAGATTTAATATACGATTATACAAATGTATTGATTTGCGATGAATGGAACATCCCAATCTCTCAGTCTGCCAGAGTTTGGTTTAACACAAGTAGGTAAATTTATGAGCCCTTGGTTTAACACATACGGTAGGTAAATATATGGGCCCTTTGAGAATAAACTTGCAATACTTTGACAATACTGTAAATACCTATTAACTATTTGAATCGAGGATTTCTTACTGTGAAGTTCGTACTGTTAGATGTACTAATATACAAATATATACAAATAAACGTCATTACAGAGATTGTGGATAGGCTCTACTGTTAGATATACAAATAAACTTTATACTAACAGTTCCTTCTCAACGTTTGTATTAATTAATAATTACTAATAATATAAACGTCGTAGTGGTGTATCGTGACATGTACTTTAATATTTCAATCGATTATGACAGTGACAGTTTTAACAAAGTATTAAATCGCAAATGTTTTACTGTATTTAGAGGTATATTATTTATAGGCCTATAAAACATGAAAAAAATATTTCGTTACTGAGTGGATAAAGAATATATTTAAAAATGGTTCTTCTTTGTACCTATCCGCTTTCCCATCCCTCAACCCTAATGTTACATACAAAACACAAATTCAAAAATTTGGACTCATTTTGTGGTAAGTTTCTCCTTCGGAAGTAATTCCCAGGGTTCTAATTTTAGTTGACTACATAAATCATCGTGTCTATTTATTCGTTTCTGTAAACGAAAATGTATTATAGTCCTGCGGTACGTAAATTTGAAATCGCCAGTTTTGTTACGCTGAAATTACTGTGTATTCAAGAACCATCTGTGGGCACGACCTAGATGGTACGCGAGCGAAGCGAGCGTACCATCTAGTCTTGATAAATCAGTAACGTGTTTCTGAATACGAAGCCTCAATGCCCTCTTGCACTAATAATCTACACGTTAAATTAGAGCACATGTTTGTCTGTCTTTCTTTACGAAAAAGAGACAGCAGATTAGATAAAAGCTTAATTCAAAAACACGTTAACGGACTTTTAATAAACTAATTTAAACTAACATTATGATATCAAATAAATCCCAGTGGATTTGATTTTTGCAAGATTAAGAATCAATTATTAGTTTATCACTATTTAGGGCCCCAATTCATTTATTTATTTATTTATTTGGAATTACATCTTTAGATCGGTGGCACACTTAGCACAAAGGTGCATCCTTTACAATAACAATATAAAATATAACAATTAACAGAAAAGTAAAAAGGCGAAAGCAACTATCAACCCCTATCCTACCCCCCCCCCCCCCCTCCCAATACATACAGTAGATCATTACTTTACACAAATGAATACAAAACAAAATATAGTAAAAGTGTATTAAATAAAATCACCTGACTAAACACAGGTTATTACGTAAACCCACCAACCCCCCTCACCCACCCCTTTTCAATTTACTTAATGTAGCAATGTAGATAACATAGTTATTGAGTCATGGAATTCAGTGAATCGTTTCGAAATTTCCATGCTTGTTTTAGGTATCTTTTACAAAAACTATCCAAAATATTTTCACACTCTTCATCAATTAAATTATTTGAGTATCCCAAAATATATTTAAGTTTGTCATTTTCATGAGAAGTATAACAAGTATCAAACATATCTTTGCTGCCATTTCTATACATATCCATATATAAATTAAATAATTCCTGATTACGTATATTATTTAAAGCTGGACAATGAAATGATGGATGTCTTCGTTCAAATTTGTACCGCATAATTTACGTTTTTTATTATTATCAATATTCCAATTTGCAGTTCTATCATTCAAAGGTAGAGTATTTGAACGAGCTTTAAATTTTAATGCAGCACCTTCAAAATTAGTTTTATCAAAAGTAGTTTTCAAGTCCATGTTTTGATTTTAATGTTTCATAGATGTGGAGACTTGATTTATTTTGTAATTGAATTCTCCATTCATCTATCATTATAAGAGTTAAATTTTCTTAAGATTTCAGAAATTGGAAAGTAGACTTCTTTATAATTTGAGAGAGTGGTGAAAATATTTTTGGAATCACAATTACACTTCAAGAGAATATCGTTTATACAAGATAGAAACTTATACGGTACGGTACCTTAAGTCTTTAAATTCACAATTAAGTTGTAGCATTCCAATAAACATAATTTTTGGTCATCGATAGTTTTCCATATTTATTTTTTTTATTTATTTTTTTTTTATTTTATTTTATTTTATTCAATCGAAACCAACAGCGATAATTACCGCCACTAACATGTTTGATACAAACAAAGCCAGGACTGTTTAAAGCACCTTGATTGGTCCTAACATTTACAATTCTATGGAAGTATTTCATACGAAGAGTTTAAGTTGCTTAACTTCGGCGATCTGACGAGAACCGGCGTTTCAACGCAGTATGGCCGTATATATAATATTTTAAATCTGAGAAACCAGTATCGAATAATAATATATTCGTGCGAATCGAATTTAATTATGATTGGTTCCGCATTTGTCCACGTCACAAAAAACAGATGAAAATGTTAATACACATGCGCAATAGTGAACACTTTCGATTCGCCTAGTGGAAAACCGGCTTTATTTTACTTTTTTACTAATTATTATTTGTGTTACTGTCTTCCTATTTACCAGTAAACGGATTAGTCTAGTAGGAAATGGGGGTTCCCATGCACCCCTGAGGTATATTTTTTTAATGTGATTTTTTATAATCCCAAGTATGTCTAGTAACCAGATCAGGCTGTTAACATTTTCAAATCGTGTCCCATGGGGTTGTTTTTTGACCCGTTTAGTCGGCCATGTTGGTATTAACAAATTTACATTTTTTCGCATTTCTCAGGAAAAGGAGGTCGTTCGAGAACTGCTAATGCTCTAAAATGTGGACAAAATTGTGTAAAAATGTACTATACTACTGTACTATATTATTAGTGCATACATTTCGAAAGCAATGATACTTTCAGCACTCCACCCTTCTATTTCAAAATCCTTTTTTCACCACTGTATCTCTCTAAGCCTATAAAAGCTACGGTTTATTAATTAAACAAACACGTTTTGAAATCATCATCACGTTTTTATTCGGCATTTTTTACTGCAAACTAATTGTTTACTTTATTACGTTATTTCTAATCGATAAATAAACTAATAACTAGGCTTAATTGAAAGTGAGAGATAATCCTCTTCTCGCTCTCTGAAAGATAATGGATACACTAGGATATTAATAAAAGACAAATAGATTATGTTTGTTTTATTTTAGGAGGGATTTGAAAATAAGCAAGTGGAATTATTATTATTCATCACCTTTAAAACTTGGTTTACATTAGGACGCAATGAGTAAAGCACAATGCAAGTACCTCGACCAATCACGACGCGATAGATCATCATCAAATGCCTCGTGATTGGTAAAATTACAAACGTTCCGCTTTACGTCTGAGTAGAAACCAAGCATTAACAACCTGTATGTGGATAATTACCAATCACGATGCGGTATTATGGGAGTTTCATTTTAAGATTAGAGAAGAAGACTATAAAGGTTAGAAACACACATTGTGTGCCATTCTCTTTAACATCCTTTGATAAATCAGTCATTCAACGAAGATGTTTAGATCAACTGTCCTAGTATTTATGCTATATTTATGTAGTATGTTCTCTGCTCAAGGTAAACTATTTGTATCCAAGTTTTTTTAGTATTTTTAAGTTTAGGCAATTAAATTTTGATCTTAGTCATTCATACTCTTACTCATTCATGTACATTCTTATATTATCATATTCATACAAATTGATGTATATAAAACCAAACAATATTCGTAGAATTAATTCGTTTCGCTCCATTTCATATATATATATATAATTATATATATAAATAAATGATAAAGACGCCAGTAAATTACCAACTGAACATTTTATTGCACTACAGGCGTTTTCACGAGTATGAACTCAATCTTCAGGTGCTTGGCTCTGAATGATAGTCACAAGTGAATACCTGAAGATTGAGTTCATACTCATGAAACAGCCTGTAGTGCAATAAAATGTTCAGTTGGTAATTTACTAGCGTCTTTATCATTTATTTATATTTGGCTCTACATTTTGTATCGAGTACTTTCGCTTTCATGATCTGCGTTGAATTTACCACGATTTATATATATATATATATATATATATATATAAATCATACTGTAAATTATAGAAACAGTGCTCATATTCGGAACATGATATATATATATATATATAATGGTTCGGACATCTGCATATCAAGCAGGCGGTCCGAGTTCGAGTCTCGGTTGGGGCGACTTTTTCTCATTCTCACAGATTTCCTCATCTTTATCGTTTCAAATTAATTAATTAAATTTAAGTATATCACCGGGCGGTTTAGAATTAATGTTCTTTGCCTCTTGTGTTTATATATATATTTATATATATATATATATATATATATATATATATATATATATATATATATATATATATATATATATATATATATATATATATATATATATATATATGGCTGGATCTCAATGGAGATACAAAAATAAAAAGCGAAAAGCTAAATCAAAACGATAAAGTAAACAGTCAGAAAAGTTAGCAGAGCTTTCGGGCAACACTAGCCCTTCATCAGTGCAAGTGAAGGAATTTGGCTATATATATATGAGATATTTTTACGTAAATTAATGTAAATTTCATCGCACGTTTATTCATTTATGTAAATCTAATAAGACCATACACCGTACATTCATGTAGATATAAAAAATAATTAATGTAGGCCTATGTAAGATTTGTTCATGTAAATTCATGTAAGGTCGTACATTCATGTAAACCTTATCAAGTAAGGCTACTTTAAAAATGCCTACGTTTGTTTTTAGTTACACAACTTGAATTTTCACCTTTTTTTCAAATTTAGGCATAATGTGATGTCTTTTTAGTTAAGTTTTGAATTTTGTATTGACATAATCTGCTTTTTATGTTTATATAAGTGGCGTCCAGCGATTGTAAGACAACTAAAAGGTTTGGCCTCGACGACAAGATCCGAAATTCAAATGTACCTGACAGCGCATTTAAATCCAGTCCTTACGAACAGGGTGGCTACGATCCATCAAGAGCCCGATTGAATACAAAGTACGAAGGCTATGGCAAACAAGGAGGTTGGATGGCGTTATCCAGCGACACCTCACCCTGGATTGAAGTCGATTTGCAAACAGATAACAATGATCTTAAAGGCATAATTACACAAGGTCTAGCGTGTGGGAACAAATGGGTTGCGAGTTATAATGTTTCATACAAGAAGAATCAAAGCGGCCAGTACAATGACGTCAATAATTTTGACGATTCACCGGTAAGGTTTCTTAGGCTGTTTGTCCTCAGCCAAAAACTAACCGTTAGAAATGAGAATTAACCGATAAACTGCTTGTAGAAACGGGGTTTAACTGATTCCACTCGAGGAAAATTAACCGATAATTATCTCACTAAAATCGGATAATTATCGGATAAATGCGATAACTTTTAACCTGAAGAATTAATTGTTTGTGATCATGCGCATTAATTAATTACCTGATTGATTAAAACATTAACCGATAATGCTGTTTTGGCTGCGGAAGCACGCCCTTAATTGTTGCCTTCTTTTGAATTATTATTAACACTTTTAATTTCAGATGCATTCCATTATCCAAATATCTAAAAATTAAAATAACATCATCAATCCGATATGCTTGGTTCCCACTTTGAGAACGCAACGACGTAGGCAAAACGAAAATAAGTTGACAAATTACAAACGACAGTTCCGACAAAATTAATTGCAGCGCGCATACGTCATTGTACTCCGTCCAAGCATCCTAGTAGGGAGAACCAGGCTGTTGAGGTTCGCCATGTGTCAAGAAACCGACTAAATCTAAAATAATCACACCCTCTTTTTCGGAACGGGAAACGGAATTGGTATGATTGTAAACTTTAAAACGGTTTTCTGCCTGCGCACTTAGCATTACTGCTGAACCATTTTTTAACAAATATAGTCACACCAAGAAAATCTAACAACAGGACACTGAACTCGTCTTGGCAAGTTAGGAACTTATAACAGTCCTATGTCTGGCTACAAATACCAACATTTATACTACTTATACACCATATTTTCCGACACGGATAAAGCAACAACTGTAATTATGCTTCCATTTGGCAAGTAAATAGTATACAGACAAACTATCCTCACTACACGGCAGAAGCAGAGATTCAATGAAAAAATTCCGTGAAAAACACATGTTTGACGCGTTAAAGATGTATTGCCCCCCGGCCCCCAAAACATGAAAAATGAAGATTAATTAAATCAGACTTTGAATATGTTATTTTGTAGTTTTAATAAAGTTAATCACTTCCATAGAAAAAAAATAAAAAAAATAATGTTTTCACTTATAAAATGAAAAAATAAATGGTTAAATTCAACCAAAAATCCATTGGCTGGCAGCCAATTTGACAATTTTTTGCTTTAATTAAATTACATTTTTTTCAGGTAAATACATTTTTTTTTCCGATCTAATTTTTGAACAAAGTGGATAACTATTATGTTACAATAAAATGGAATATTCAACAAACATTTTTTTTAGGAATTATTTTTTCAGGGGGACAATACATCTTTAACAAAACCAACAGATAATGATCCCCTTGATATGTATTAGTGACAAACTACACCAATTAGGATCTGTATTTTATTTTAAATAGATTTTTACTGGGAACACTGATGGAAAAACTGAGTTTGCTAACTTATTTAAGCAGCAGATAACAGCCCGTTTCATACGGATTCAACCAATGTCTTGGCATGGAAATGCTGCTAGCCTTAGGTTTGAACTTATCGCATGTAACTAGTAAGTATTAGCCTTTTCACTACTCCTCTTCGTTTCCAAATGATAGTACTGAAATCGTCGCATGAATTGCAATTTACCCGGTAGTGGCAAGTTTCAAATGGCCCAGTGGCAAAACAACAGTACGATAGTAATTAACATTATGAGATGTTAAATATTAACTAAATCAATAAGAGTAGTTATTATGAGTTTCTTAATTATAATCATTTTATTTTTTCCAGAAATGGACAACAACAGTGCTCTTAAACTCAACATTGGCATGTAGCAAAATACAATCATCTCTATATTTAGTAGGGTCTACTTACTGTATACTTATACACAGTATTTAGTTACAATTAGAATAAAAAAGTAATTTTGTAATTATAAAATTAGACAAATAAAATTAACAAAAAATTAATACTGAAACAATGAAAAGTGGTTATAACCGGTTAGCCAGGCAATGGTATACAAGTTTGCCACGATGTTAATTCCATATTAGTTTCGATATGTAAGGGATTTATTCTATTAATTCCATTGTTGCATTATAAATTACGGTATATTAAATGCGTTGTTCTGTATTTTTCTTTTTTTTTGTACTGTGATTATGTACTGTCTTTAAAATTCCCCCACACAGATTGTTTATTATTACTCTAGTAGCTAGATCAACTTTCGTATGCACTTTGAGGTCCAGAGAATTTGACTTCAGAAATTGGTTTAGGGTGGTCAAACAATCATTTTTGGCTTGGTTACACATTTTGAAAATGTGGCGAAAGGTCAAAAGGTCAGGGTGAAAAGTCATAAGACCCAACACCAATATGTCCTTAAATCTCAACAACCACTGGTCACAGCGAAGTAATTTTGGTCTCAAATTGATCAGAAGGTATACATTTATATTCAGTCTAATGGGACATTTTAGTTAAAAATGATCGGAAATGACATTTCTGACCTCTGACCCACAACCCAGGGCATGTATTTATCTCCGTAACTACTGGTCGTAGACACTTGAATTTGGTTTTAAATTGTTCGAAATATATATTTTGTTATTTGTTAAACATTTTGAAAAACGTTACAAAAGGTCAAAGGGTCAGGGTCAAGGGTTATATGAACAAATAAATAAAGGTACTTGTATCTCGGCAACCACTGGTCGCAGCAAGTCAATTTTGGTCTCAAAATGCTCAGAAGGCATGCATTTATATTCCGTCTAATGGAGCATTTTAGTAAAAATTGATCAGAAAGGCCATTTCTAACCTTTGACCCACATACCAGGGCATCTTCATATCTCTGTAAGTACTGGTCGTAGAAACTTAAATTTGGTATCAAATTGTTCGAAATATACATATTTACATTAATTGTAATAGAAAATGTGGTTGAAAGATGAACAGAAAATACTATTACTAATGTTTAAAACAAAAAACATATCTCTACACAACTTATCCTTAGACAGTAATGTTATGCAATAACTGATACTTATTTTTTCAATTTCAAGTACTAGTTATTGCTGTCCACGAGAACAATTTTGATATAAACGTCAAGCTCAACAGTTCTTTTCAGAATGCTAGAAGTAACTTGCCATGTGTATCCGATTAAACACCCCGTGCATTTATTGTTCAAAAGGGTTTTTAGGGGGAGGGGAGGCATCTTTATTTGGAGTATAATAATTATGGTAGCATTATTAAATAAATACCACCTAGATGTAAAAAAAATACAGCACAATTAATATCAAAAAATGAAAAAAATTAGTAACACTTGCGCACTATTGCGCAGATCGATTTGTCTACAAAGTGGGCTGAGCTTGTACGTTGCGTGTTGGGTAATAGCGTTTAAGTTGAATATAATGAACATGCATGTATTTGAGTCAACCATGCAAGAAACATGTCAAAACTCAATGCAACAGTGCCCATACTCATAACAATATGACTTTCTGTTGTGTATATCTTATCACAGGTATTGCAAATATAAGTGGGTGATGAAATGTAATCAGAGTCTGAAGAAGAAGGTGCTGGTGTCTTCCAGCCAATTACTTGTGGATTACCTAAAAATATAACACATTAATTTAAGGTTAAGTTGATAGTTGTAAAGTCATGTGAGACAATTTGACTAATTCTAGGCCTACAGTATAGTGACTACCTAAGATACAGTATTTGAGAAAACTCGAGCACCGTACATCTGAGATCTGAGTTTTACAGACAACATTAATCAACACCTGTACCTTTGATCTTTTAAAGTAAAATAATACACAGTTTGTAAGACTACTTACCATAAGAATCTCCAGCTGACTTGATGCTACCAGATGCTTTCAGTTTCATGTGAGCTCCTAGACTTCCATTACCAGACCATATTAACCTTTCAGACTGAACATTGTTTACTAGTATTCTATTTTTCAGCTGTATGGAAATAATTATTGTTGTGACATTCTATGACTTATGACGTACGTTACGTGTATTTTATCACTGCTGTTGGTAATTCACTTAAAAACAAACATTTGCAGCACACAGCTGTTTCAACCAATGTAAAATAAATAGAAAAAGTCAAGCGCCCTCAATATTGTCAGACGGCGATATGTGCCTGAGCGTGACGCCGCGCGAGTGGTTGAATCTCGTTCAACTTTCGCGACATTTGCAACTTTTATAACTACACTTTAAATTATTTTAATCAATTTCGTCATAAATATTATAAAACCATTTTTATACTATTTGTTAGAAAATAAGTTTTTTAATTACCGATTTTTTGGAAATAATAAGTAATTTAGCATAACACCAAGTTTACGAAATTATTTACACCCGGAAGTTTTAAAAATTAACATCGATCGGCCTAGCAAATGTAAACAATGGAAAGTTTGAAAAAATGCTTGTCAAATTGTACACTTTTTGTTTTTATTCGTAATTTTCATAAATACTTGGAAAATCTAGGTAAAAGTTTGATTATATATGCTTACATGAGACATTGAATTGTTAGGAGGTGACGGTGAAAATCTCAAGAAATTTTCATTGAAAAACTCGACTGTTTTGTTAAATGCGAAACAGCGTATTTGGCGAGAGGTCGATGAACGCGTCTGATAACCGCTCGCTAGGCTGTACGCAACTAGGCCTAGGTTGTAGCTAGGCCTAGTTGGTACGTATAAGTAGTGTAATCATGCTATACATCATTTTAATTTACAATATATTAAATAATAAGCTTAATTATTATCATTGTATTTATTTCAACTGAATATAATTCATCATAAATGTAAAAATTTAGTAAAACTACTAACTACCAGGCCTAGGCTAGGCCCTTAAAATTAAAGCCTATACAAAAATACTCAAACTACTGTATGATAAATATAATATAAAATTAAAGGTTGGTAAAATTAACATTTCTTTTCATTTTTGTAGGCATCACAGTTTCACGAAAAGGCTTTACGTTCTACTTGCTTTTGTTGTGGAACAAAATTTAAAGAAAAAGATAAAAAATACAATTTTTAAAATATGAAAAGCCGTCACAAATTTGCACTAAATCTAACAAATGTAAAATCACAACCTATATACATTTGTACAACCTGCCATTCACGAATTTGCAATGGATACTGTATACTACCACGCTAACATTTAAATTAACAGGGCATGAAACAAATTGCTTGGCATGCTACACCAACAACAGCAAAAACTACATTCACAAGTGAAAGAACACACTGGCGTTTAAGGGAACAGTTTTTTTATTTGGTACAGCTGCTCCATAATCTGCTTTTCTTCCTTATATCTTCACTCTTTTTGAAAGTTTATACTAACAAATTTATTTAAATGAACATACCTCATAATCAAATAACTGTTTTCTCATCCTAATTTATATACATAGTTTAAAAACTGCCAATTTTCAATTAAGATTACATCATACATTGTACATTTCTATTCAACAAAATTGTCAGAACTTTTCATTATTTAAATGTCTAAGATAGTCAGGTCTCGGGTCCATTCTACAGTCACCACAGATTGACTTTTTCATCACAAAATTTCTGAAATTATAAAATGTATTAATGTGTAAATTAAGTATTTTTTTAATTACATAAAAAATATGATACAAGTATTTTTAGCAGAATACAGGCATATTGCACCAGGTGTAATACAGCTACATATGCTTGAGCACCATGCTATTGCATTCATGAGAGAATGGAAGGTGGTCTCTGAACAAGGCGGGGAGCTAATACATGCCGAACTCAACCGTCACAAAACAGCAGTGTGGATTAGAGTCAAACTTAGACTCATCTGACTTTCACATCTCCAATGATACAAAATGAAATAATAAAACCCAACAAATGCAAGAAAGCCAACAAAGAATGATTCATTAACATTAATGATCATAAAATATTGTACATTTTTAAATGTTAAAGGAATATTGCATTGTATTGATTTCCTTTTAACAATGCCTAATGATAATGAACATGTAAAAGTAATACTATAGTATGTCTATATTTCAATTACTAACTAATTACTATTGATTGATAGTACTACTGCTGTACTGTACATGTGTTAGTGATTGATTGTTAAAGTTACAAATTCATAGCATGGTAAACACAATTTAAAATTTACTAGTTCTTGAACAGTAAAATAAACTTACCTATATAGATGGTAGGTATAGGTATTGGTCCAAATCTGTTTAAAATGTTTTAGCCATTTTGGGTTGCCGCTATACTATATTATTATGTACCTAAAAAATATTAATAGTAATAGTATAACATTATAATAAGAATTAATTAAAATTAACTTATTATATTTACTATGGTTGCATACACACTAATTTGAATATGCAGTGATGAGCAAAAACAAATGTTAAAATTCATTATTTATAATAATTGTAATTATTACATACAGGGTAGGCATATATGCCTTATGTCATTGCATAGGGTATATATAACCAGGTATCCTCATAATAAACATTATTTGTAATAAATACTGTAAATATATTAAAAATAAAAATTAATAATATCCTCTAGGCCTAATTAGGTAGCCTACTAATACCTAGCCTATTGCTCTAGGCTAGGCTAAATAAGCTGGAAAGCTGCTTCTCTTAGGCTGCTAGTGCAAGAGAGCACAGGTCCAGCTAGTATATTAAAATAAAAATAGGGCCTAGCCTAGCCTAGCCAGTGGTAGTGATTGGTTGTTAATATTGAAAATTAATAGCATGGTAAACACAATTTAAAATTTACTAGTTCTTGAACAGTAAAATAAACTTACCTATAATATAGATGGTAGGTATAGGTATTGGTCCAAATCTGTTTAAAATGATTTTTCCACTTCGGGTTGCCGCTATGTACCTAAAAATAGTAAAACATTACTATAAGAATTAATTAAAATTAGCTTATTAAATTTAATATGGTTGCATACATACTAATTTGAATATGCAGTGATGAGCAAAAACGAATGTTAAAATTCATTATTTATAATAATTGTAATTATTACATACAGGGTAGGCATATATGCCTTATGTCATTGCATAGGGTATATATAACCAGGTATTCTCATAATAAACATTATTTAAATAAAATACTGTAAATATATTAAAACTAAAATTAATAATAATTAAATAATAATATATATTAGCCTAGACCTAATTAGGTAGTCTACTTATACCTAGCCTATTGCTCTAGGCTAGGCTAAATAAGCTGGAAAGCTGCTTCTATGTAGGCTGCTAGTGTTAGAGAGCACAGGTCTAGCTAGTATATTAAAATAAAAATAGGGCCTATAATATAGGCCTAGCCTACCCAGCCACTGGTAGTGATTGATTGTTAATATTGAAAATTAATAGCATGGTAAACACAATTTAAAATTTACTAGTTCTTGAGCAGTAAAATAAACTTACCTACTGTATATAGATGGTAGGCTGCTAGGTATTGGTCCAAATCTGTTTAAAATGTTTTTGCCACTTCAGGTTGCCGCTATGTACCTACAAAATAGTAAAACATTATTATAAGAATTACTTAAAATTAGCTTATTAAATTTAATATGGTTGCATACAAACAAATTTGAATATGCAGTGATGAGCAAAAACGAATGTTAAAATTCATTATTTATAATAATTGTAATTATTACATACAGGGAAGGCATATATGCCTTATGTCATTGCATAGGGTATATATAACCAGGTATTCTCATAAGAAACATTATTCAAATAAATACTGTAAATATATTAAATTAAATTTAATAATAATTAAATAATAATATATAGGCGTAGAGCCTAGACCTAATTAGGTAGTCTACTTATACCTAGCCTAATTGCTCTAGGCTAGGCTAAATAAGCTGGAAAGCTGCTTCTCTGTAGGCTGCTGCTAGTGATAGAGAGCACAGGTCTAGCTAGTATATTAACATAAAAATAGGGCCTATAATATAGGCCTAGCCTACCCAGCCAGAGGTAGTGATTGATTGTTAATATTGAAAATTAATAGCATGGTAAACACAATTTAATATTTGCTACTTCTTGAACAGCAAAATAATCTTACCTATATAGATGGTAGGTATGGTCCAAATCTGCTTAGCCACTTCAGGTTACTGCTCTATATATGTAGGCTACCTACAATAGTATAACATTAATAATTATTATAACAATTTTATAAAATTAACCTAACTTATTAAATTTAATATGATTGCATAATAATTTGAATATGCAGTGATGAGCAAAACCGAATGTTAATATGATGCTTGTCATTATTTATATTGTAATTATTACATACAGGGTAGGCCTATAATATTCCCTATGTCATTGCATACATGGTATATATAATCCTCATAATATTAAATTTACAGTTTTTGTAATGAATACTGTAAATTTATTAAAACTAAAATTAATTATACTGATTAAATAATATTAAAAATATATAGGCCTAGGCCTAGGCGTAGATCCTGGGCATAATTTTAATTAGGTAGCCTACTAATACCTATTAGGCTAGTAGTAGGCTAGCCTACTCAAGGCCAGGCTAACTAAGCCGGAAAGCTGCTTCTCTGTAGTAGGCTGCTAGAGAGCACAGGTCTAGCTAGGGCCTAGGCCTAGTATTAAAATAAAAATAGGGCCTATTATTGGTATATGCCTACCCTACCCAGCCAGGCCTAAATAATTAATATAATGTAACATTTCCAAACTCATTTGGGTCAGCTGTCACATGAAAGGCAGTGTTGCAACTAGAGTAGACACAAGCCTAAGCCTAAAAATGACACAATTTGAAACGGCCATAGCTCAAAAATTCAACCATCACCTCTCGACCATTACTATGTTATAACATTCACAGATAACTAAATTATCATGCAGTACCAAAGAATTAGAGTGAAAATTACATTTTTTAAAGATACGGACAAACAAACATGTACCAAATTTGGAAATGTCACTCACGTGCGTATTGGTATATGCTTGTATTTTATGGTCCACCCTTCCATTAATTTTCAGCGTTACATTCCTTGTAAAAAACAAAACGACAACGTGCTTGTTTCATCCAGGGACTCTTTAATGAATATTCATATTTTTAGCGACCCTTTATTTTTTTATCTCATTCTCATTGGCTGTTTAAAACATGTCTTTAAATGACGTTTGACTCCACTCTGCACACGTGGATTTGTAAGTAATTGTTTATGTATTGTTACTCCAGCGATACGACTTGTAACGTTGAGGGCGCATGACTTAATTCGTATGTTTGAAACAGCTGTGAGCAGAATTGTTATTGACCCTGCATTTCTCACACAGCGCCACCGCTATTGGTGTTTGTATTGTGAAGAAAGTCTGGAAATAAAACTACGTTTTCAAATCAACTCTAGAAAAAGGAACAATACAAATAGGACAGGAATGCAAACTTGTAAAATTAAGATGAAAACAACTGAACAAAATCGCAGCTGAATCAAGATTTAACACTATTCTATTCTAATCTAATTGTAGGCAAATTGCCAAGGATAACCACAAATAATAAAAACAAAAACAACTATTGCTAATGCAATGCTTAAGGGTTTTTTTGAATAATAAAGGGTGTTTTTGGTTCCATTTAGAACAGAGTTTCAACTCTACTGTACAAGCTAAGCTAACAAAAGCTAGACTTATATCATTGGTAGGCCTACATATTCTAACATACATTACATAAGCTAAGGAATTTGAACAGGCATATTAATAGGACAAGATTTTGATTGAATATTAAAAAAAACCATTTTGTTTATTGTTGTTTCTATATTATGACTAAGACATAAATTGTATTATATTTATATTTATAACACGTAGAGGCCGTTATCACATCATTCTTACTAAGGTTTTTCATCAGAGCAACACAATTATGGTTTTGTCGTCATGTTTCTATTCGTTTTAACTAATATATTATTGCAAAACACAATATGGTATTCCTCAAACTAAAAAGTTAAAATGTAATCCGTTCGTTGTTTCTCGAAAGACAGACAAAAAATACATTGATGGAATACAAATAGATTAAATTTCCATTTCCTAATTGATGGGAGATATATATATTTTAAAACAATTATGCCTAAGCCGAGGAGAAGCCTAAGTTCTTCTGTCAGGACTTATTTAATTTCATATATTGATCGACAATAATTGTTAAGAAAATATATAATCTATTAATGTATCTATAAATGAATACTTTCTATCGTTAAGAAAACCTTTGTTTATTTATTTATTTATTTATTTATTTATTTAACAACATATTTATACAGAATAATACACAATCAAGTAGAAATAAACTTGTTTTACATTGTGGTCCTGTCGACAAAAGCGGATACACATTTAAATATTATACAATTACAATTAATAATTATATAAATACAATACGGTTAACTCTGTCAAAATATTACACGCTTCATTTTTCCAACTATTTTTAATTATGAGACAATAAACACTTTGGAACTGATATCCCTAGTTTACAGTGTAGTAAGCTAAGTAAAAGGGTGCCGAAAAGTCTCGGGCTTCATTTTTATTTTTACTCTTGGGTGGGCTTCTTTTTTTGGAATAGCTTTTTTTCGAGATGGGCTTCTTTTCAAAAATCATTTTGCAAAACTAAAGAGTGAGGCTTCTTTTTAAAATACAATACTGTACTAGGATGTTTGAAACATTACCTGTGAAATGAATTCATTCACTATCCTTCTCAAAGGACATATACACAAGATGCTCCACATAAATAAAGACTTATTATTACAAGTCTTTGTGAATAGAGTTGCAAATTGTCATGATAAAAATTCCTGACATATGACAAGATTTGAAACCAGGACCCTTGGATTGGTAGCCAAGCATCATAATCACCAAAACAACATATCAAATAATAAAAACATATGCACAGGAGGAGCTAAACGACTGGGACGAATAAAGAATTTAATAAAACCTATCAAACTTAAAGTGTAATATATCAAAAGGAGATAACTGAGATTCACAAGCAGATGCAAAAATAACTGAACAATACTCAACATTAGAAGCAAGTAAATGACGTTATAAAGCAATAATAACACTGGGGCTATAGATGTCTCTATGTGTACAAACATGTAAATTTACTTTCAATATAATTCCTAAATTCCTGACTATGCGGTGGATAACTTAAGTTCTCTGTCTGTGAATCAGCATTCTGTGGAAAAGGCACTTAGTAACATTGATATCAATAAAGCTACTGGCATTGATCAGATTAGTAACGTTGTCTTAAAGGGTGCCTCCTCCTCACTCTCTTATCCGCTTTGCAAATTGTTTCAGCTATCTATTAATTCTGGGGTTTTTCCTTCATCTTGGAAACACGCTAATATTGTCCCAATTCACAAGAGTGGTCCCAAAAAACTAATCTGTAACTATCGTCCTATTTCGTTATTGCCTACTATGTCTAAGATTTTTGAGCGCATTGTGCATGATGGTTTGTCATCACATGTTGCTAATGCTTTAAGTCCTAGGCAGCATGGTTTTGTCTCTGGGAGATCATGTCAAACCAACCTCGCACTGCTTCTTGCTACATCATACGATGCAATTAACAGCAAGAAGCAGTGCGATGTGATTTACACTGATTTCTCTAAGGCTTTTGATTCCGTTTCCCATGATTTGCTTATTTTTAAACTTTCAAAATTTGGTTTATCCGGTTCACTGTTAAGTTGGTTTAAAAGCTATTTAACTAATAGACAACAGCGTGTTGTCATTGGGGGAGAGACATCTGATTGGCTCCCTGTGTTATCGGGCGTTCCGCAGGGCTCGATCCTGGGCCCGCTTTTGTTTAATTTATTTATCAACGATCTTCCTTTAAAATTTAATCATTCCGAGTCTCTTTTATTTGCTGACGATCTGAAATTGTTTAAAGTGATTACCACTCCACAGGATGCTTTTTCACTTCAGGAGGATCTGGATGGTCTCGTGGAATGGACGGAGAAGTGGGGGATAAAACTTAATGCTAATAAATGCAAATATTTATCTATAACACTTAAAAAAAGGCCTGTGCTCTTCAATTATAATCTGAGTGGACATGATCTTGAGATGGTTTATGTATGGAAAGATTTAGGTATTTTTATTGATAGTAAATTAAATTTTTGTTCACATATTAATCATGTGTTGTCAAAAGCAAATAGAATGATGGGCTTAATATGGAGAAATTGTAGGTTTATGAACGACGGCAGGGCACTTTTATCTTTATACAAATCTATTATACGTCCTCACCTTGAATATTGTTCCGCAATTTTCAATTCAATTTCTCCATGTCAGGCCCGTCGAATCGACACTGTTCAACGGAAGTTTGTTCGATTCCTGTCTTATAACTGTGTTAATTTTGCCTTTTCCATTGATTCTGTCAGCAATCGTCGAACGATATCTGATATGGTTTTTTTATATAATATTTTAAATTCTAAATATGACTGTTCATTAATTTCACTATTTAGTTTAAATGTTCCTGGTCGTACACGAAATAGACATTTATTGCATATTCCTTTTAGCCGTGTCGACTGTACTAAGAGGAGACTTTTTCATAGACTACCTTATACATTTAATAATCTAAATAGCAATCATATCGATATTTTTAATGATAGACTTGGTTATTTTAAGAGGACGATGATGTGTTCACTTCTTGAACAGTCTGCATAACCTGTTTTAATTGAAATTTTTTATGGCATGCCAATCTATGTTTTATATATATATATATATATTTTATCTGTATTTTATTGTTAACCGTTTTTGATGTTGTATTGTTTTATGTTTCAAACCTGTTAGTGGCGGTATTTATCGCTGTTGGTTTTGATTGAATAAAATAAAATAAAATAAAATAAATAATGGTGAACTAAAAATGTGTGTAAAATAATTGTATTGATCATATTATAAAAAGGTAAAAAAAAACACTTGGTTTCAGTTTAAGGGAAACATACATGGATTTGCATTTGGAGACATTGAGAGATAGACCCAGTACCGACTCCATGCAACAACACTATCAAGATCCTCATAAAGACCCTTGGCAACAACATCAGAACCGACAACACGATACAGCTTCAGGTCATCGTCATACATAAGGCAGTGTAACTTATTGACAAAATTAGAAAGATCATTAAAGAATACATAAAAAAACAAAGAATAGACTCTTGGGGAATACCAGGGGGAATAAATTTAGAAACCCCATTAATAACTACACGTTGGCTGCGATTAAAGAGATAGTTAGAAACTAAATTGAGAAGGGGCACAGTAACACCAAATTGGTTAAGTTTATGAATAAGTTGCTAAAGAGAAAGGCAGTCAAACGCTTTAGAATATAGTCAGTAAAAATAATTGTAATTTAACAGCATCAATTAATTATTAATAATTATTCTTTATCAATGTTACATTAATTAAACAAACACTTTATGAAATCGTCTTCACGTTTTGATTCGTTTTTTAGTTATCGCTCATTAAACAAATATACATTAATAAAGTACACACAGATGATGTTTTCAGTTTTGTAAGTGATATGCAGATAACAGCAAATTATGTGAGACAGGTTGTAATCAGCAGACAAGAAACTACATGCTGATTATTGTCGCTAGACATGATACCGTACGAGAATTGGGTGTATTTGCAGTTAAAACTTAGTCAGCTAGTATGGGATACACGAGCCATTACGTTCGTGTGTGTGTCCATGTCTTAACTAAATCCAAACTATACCATGCAGTGTAAACATAAACTACATTTTGATATTGTGGTATAGTTATAGAAGTAATCCGATAATGCGTTTCCGAGTTATGAGTGATCTACAAGCCTACTTGTTGTTAAAAACAAGGCAAGAATTGTGTTTTGAGCTAAAATATTATACGTATGAAACGTCATATGTGCAACAAATTTTATCTTTTACTAATTAAGTTAATTAAGACTGAACAAGGATATACAGACAAAAAAAAACAACATTTTTTCTTATTACGTAAAAAATAAAAACAACTATTTAGGTCTTAAAATAATAAAGGGTGTGTGTGGTTCCGTTCAGAGTTTCAACTCTACTGTACAAGCTTAAGCTAACGAAAGCTACACATATGTCATTGGTACATATTCTAACATTACACTACATTATGGCTAACACATAATTTGTATTATATTTATAACACATAGACAAGTTTTAACTTCTAGAAGGGATCCATGATATAATGACTTCCAATTACTGCTTTATCTATGTTTATAATACTGTTACTTTAATATCTTTTTTTCTATTTTGTATTTTTATCTGAATAAATGTTATCTGATTGATTGATTGATTGATTGATTGATTGATTGATTGATTGGTTATCACATCACTCTTACTAAAGTTATTTCATCAGAACAAAAATTTGGATTCGTCGTCATGTTTCTATTCGTTTTAACTAATATATTATTGCAAAACACAATGGTATTCCTCAAACTAAAAAGTTAAAATGTAATCCATTCGTTGTTTCCCGAAAAACAGACAAAAAAGGCATTGATGGAATACAAATAGATTAAATTTGCATACCATAATTATTGGGAGATATATAGACAATTTATTTTTAGGAAGGTTTTTTCTAAGCAATTAAACAGAATAGAAGCCAATATTCTTTTGTCTGAATTTCATATAATTTCATATATTGATCGACAATAATCAAGAAAATATCTGTAGTCTATTATTATATCTATAAATGATTACCGGTACTTACTATCATAAACAAAACTGTTGTGGCCTGCTTCATGTTTTCCATTATATTTTTTACTTATGAGAAAATAGACATTTTGTAAGTGGTATGCGGGTGAATGTACTGTTACAAGTGATATCCCTACTTTACAGTGTAGTAAGTAAAGGGGTACCGTAAAACCTTGGGTTTCTTTTTGTTGGTACACTTGGTGGGCTTTTTTTAGATCAGCTTCTTTTCGAGATAGGCTTCTTCTCGAGAATCTTTTTGAAAACTAAATAGGGAGGCTTCAAAATACAATACTGTACTAGAATGTTTGAAATATTACCTGCCAAAGATCATATACATTATCTGCATCACAAGTTATCTAGCAATAAATAACCTTATTCCTTTGATATTTAAATAGTCTATCTAGTCTATATGGGTTTGAGTTTTTAGATGTCTTTTTACGACATGATGGTCAATTGGGAGATTTCAGTGAACGAATGGGACGGTATAGAGCGTTTTACAGTTTTTCGAGACACAGTGACGGCGGTCATCCCTTTCTGACAGTCCGCAGACCCTGTATATGGCTATTTCTATTCTTCTTTGAATCGAGCACTTCTGTCTACATGATTTAGGCTTATAACCTATCAAATTTACTAATACTTATTTTATATTTAGCCTATATCAAACCACTAATGTATGTTTGTTTCTGAAAAACAACTTTCAAATAAGCTTTATGCTTTGTTCCATTAACAAAAACATGTTTTCATATTCATTTTAACTAACATCTATTAATGTAAAACGTTATGGCCTCTTGACGAATTACCTAAACGTCCAAACTAACTAATGGAAAGTTAAGTGTAATCCCTTTCTCGTTCTTTAAAAAACATTGAACGAAAAACAATTTACAAAACAAATAGATTATATATTCATGTCATAATTGCTGCGAGATATGGCCATTATTTTAGAAAGCAAATAAGTCGAGGCCTGTGCGTTTTTCAGTCAGCATTTTTTTTTCTACAATCCTGGACACGCTACTGCTTCGCATATGTTTTTTTTTTGGTGTATTGCACTTCAAAATGAAGGTATAAAAGTTGTACCAATTATGAAAAATGCCATTCAGTTTGACAAGACAGCACTTCGATAAACCAATCATTCAACTATAATCAAGATGTTTATATCAACTGTGATAGCATTTATCATCTACTCATTCATGTTTTGTGAAGGACAAGGTAAACATATTTTACTTTTTTTCTACTTTTCATACATATACATGAGTGCTGTTATTCACTAAGGTATTGGAATATTATGCCTAGTCAAATTTTATTATGTTTTCCATATATTACAGGTCGTCTTGTATTTGTAAGAAAAGAAACACTTTATCTCTTTATTTCTTCTCCACCACCCTCTTTAACAACACTGGTGATACTACATGTTCTCCGAGGAAACCCTTGTTTGCACAATGTACTATATAAGCTAGTGCACTTTATGATGTTTAAAATAAGATTATTTTATATCGTGAATGTTGTGCATTTATAATAAACGTATGTGTGTATAACTTAAAATATTACAGTACATCTTTCATTAGTATCCACATAATATTGTTTCAGTATCGTAATTCAATAGTAAAATATTTGATCATGGTAACTTAGTAGGCCTAATATAATCATGTAAATTTTACATTTATTCATTTAATTAGGTTAAAAATACATAATAAAATGCATCACCATCATCATTATACTACTCTACGTTTATGTAATTTCAAGTAAGCTCATACATTTTTGTTTTGTAATCTAAAATTCTTGAATATTTTCTGTGATTTTGATATCTCTAAAGTTGATAAGAGTTAAACATTTAGCTTTTTCGTTTACATTAGTTTGTCCCACATGTTGTAGTAACATGCCGATTGGTCTCGCTGACGACAACCGAGACCCAAACTTTAAAGACACAGAATTTACAGCCAGCTCTTTTGAAACTTATGGCCAAAGACCATCAAGAGGTCGATTGAATACACAGCTTGAGGACTCTTCTAATCAGGGAGCGTGGATGGCCGCCTCCAGCAACAGCGATCCTTGGATTAAAGTAGATTTGAAAGCTGCCAATAACATCGGAGGCATAATTACACAAGGACAAAATGGTGCTAGTTACTGGGTTACGAAATTTGACGTTTCGCACTCAAAAAATGGAAAAGATTTTGTCTACATCAAATCTACACCTACAAGTTCTGAACCTAAGGTAGATGTCTTTACTCTACTTCACAATAATTGTGTTTTAATACTTAATTTTTGATACGTTTCTATAATTACAATGACTAGATGCTACGCTCGCTTCGCTCGCGTACCATCTAGTTCGTGCCCACAGATGATTCTCGAATACATAGTAATTTCAGCGTAAAAAAAACTGGCAATTTTAAATGTACGTACGGCAGGACTATAAAACATTGTCGTTTACAGAAACAAATAAGTAGACACAATGATTTATGTAGTCAACCAAAATTAGCACCTAGAGACTTGTCACAAAATGAGTCGAAATTTGTTATTTGGACTCATTTAAACAAACCCAAATTATTCTTTATATTTCTTTATTATCCAATCATTAACGAAATATTTTTTTTATAGGCCTATAAATAATATACCACTAAATAGAGTAAAACATTTCCGATTTAATACTTTATTAAAACTGTCACTGTCTCATGGTCGATTGAAATAGTAAAGTACATTTAAAGACCACTAATACATTTATATTTTTGTAATTATTAATTAATACAAACGTTGAGAAACAACTGACGGTAATAAAGTATTATATTATTATGTGTTTATAATCTAAAAGTAGGGGCTACCCACACTCACAGTGATAAAGTTTATTAGTATATTTGTTTATATTCTATCTAACAGTACCAACACACTTTTGATTCAAATAGCGATCAAAAGTGGTAATACCTATTTGCAGTATTGTATAGCATTACAATACTATTTCTGTTTATTCTCCAAGGGTCTATAAATTTACCTACTTGTGTTAAACCATTTAGGTATGCAATAATTTGGAATGTTCCATTCATTGCAAATCAATACATTTCTATAAACGTATATTAAATCTATCAAAATAGTATTTTTTAAAGAAAATCGGCCTGTCTTCAACATTATGATGCTGTACTCTAGCTGTTCAACCGGTTTTCAGCTATTAAAAACAATTATCGTAGGAGGAGATAGGAAAATGCGAAGCCTCCTCGCATTTTTGTGGCGGGTATTTTTCAAGATGGACATCCATTAGACAGTGTATACCACGATCGAAAAACACCCCTATTTGGGGCAAATCGTTGAACCTAAATTCGTTTTAATCGTCAATAACTAATTATCTAACTTAATTTAATTAGTAAACAGGGTTACATCAGGTGGTTAAAATGAGTACCGAAAGTACGAACCAACTTTATATACCATCGAGTAAAAATTCTAGAAGTAAAGCGCGATTTACCGAATTTTGCCTTTAATAAAATGCGAAGCCTCCTCGCATTTTTGTGGCGGGTATTTTTCAAGATGGACATCCATTAGACAGTGTATACCACGGTCGGAAAACACCCCTATTTGGGGCAAATCGTTGAACAAATTTCGTTTTAATCGTCAATAACTAATTATCTAACTTAATTTAATTAGTAAACAGGGTTACATCAGGTGGTTAAAATCAGTACCGAAAGTACGAACCAACTTTATATACCATCGAGTAAAAATTATAGAAGTAAGGCGCGATTTACCGAATTTTGCCCTTACGTAAATTTATATATAGATAAAGCAATAGCATGGTACTTATAACATGATTGGCATTTACCAAGAAAGTATTACTTTATTTCCATTGACAATGGCTTAATTTTATTTAAACAATTATACTGTATTAAAAGTATGTTCTAATACAAAAATACAGAAATACCACAGAAAACTTTATTGGTCTCATATAAAAAATAAGTTGTTAATTCGATGTTGACAGCTCATAGAATCCATACACACTTTAAATATAACAAATTGAAAATAGGCTTATAAAACAAAATATTATCTGAACAATGTATATGGTATTATTTTAGGTCTTTATTTAAAATGGGAGGCCTACTAAATAATATGATATATACTGCCATTTTAAAAAGTTCCTACTCTGTTCAGATCACGTTAAGTTCAGACTCTTTATTTTAACCTCTTTGGTTGGAATATGCCAGTCATCAGCATCGTGTGGTAACTGTTTTATCCAAGTATTACTGATTTAATTTTAATTTATTAACCTATGGATTTTTTTAATATTGACATTTAAATAGGTCTTTACTGGGAACACTAATTCAGACACAAAAAAGTACAACTATTTTGAAAAGATTACTGCCCGTTACATACGTATTCATCCAAAGGCATGTCATGGAGCTACTAGTCTTAGGTTTGAACTTCTTTACTGTTAGTGGTAAGTAGGCCTATACTCGTATTGTACAGTACTTCTCTCTATGATACTGACATCATGCCTGTGTCAAACTAACCAAGTGATAGAAAAGCAATCTTAGGCCTACGTGGAAAGGACTCTGGTAACTAACATAACGGACCAATCATGTTACCTTAATAAGGTCTAGTAATTAGTGTCGATATTATTGGGTGGAAAAGACGTTTCTCACAAATATACTAGAACCCATAACTTTAAACATTACACTTTCAGAAAGTAAAATCACTGAGTAAAGTCAAGACAGTGTAGTATCTTCTTTGGTGATGAGCTTGATATTTCGGTTCATGTTAAAAGAATACAGATTTTTATTTTTTATTTCTGAAATTAACAATGAACCGATTTTCTTGACATTAAATACTATTGAAAATATGCATGTTCTGTAAGTACCGTAGCCTATGTTTCCACCAAAACATTCAGGATGATAACTTGAAAATTGCCATAGTCTAAACAAACAAACAAATAAACCAAAAGAACACACAAATAAAGTAGTACGTTTTATACTTAGCAAAAATACTATTTTGCCAAGTAATAAAGTAAATTCTAAGCAGGAAAGAATGGAATTCTAAGCATGAAAGAGTGTAGTGTATACTATTTCTAAGACGGTTTCTTCGAAGGAAAAGTGATCAAATCAATTTATTTGCTCTTCCACCTGAATATTATCACTCTTGCCTGATGTAACTATTTATTTGACAAGTAATGCAGCTTATCCGCAATGAGACATTATGAATTATTTCTTTCGTAATCTTTTTTTTTCAGATAAATAGAACGGCAAAAGAAACTACTGTCAAGTTACGAACGTCTGACCCATAGAGAATTAACAAATCATCGAATAGTAGTGTAGTATTAGTAATATAAATTATGGAAAATCGTGATATTTAACAGCTAAATTAAATTATAAAATGTTTAAACAATTATTGTGAAGGTGAAATTATTAATTAGAAAAAACAAATAGGCATAAAACATATATTATATATGTCAAATATTGCATTTTAGATTACGGATTTAACTTGATGTATAGTTTCTGAATGTGTAAATGCATTTGGGAGTCATACAGTTTGAATTATTAAATGTAAATTACATATTAATTGCAATTGAATGAAATTTAATTAAATATTATGAATAATGTAGAAATACAATTTTAGAACTTGTTTTTTTCATTGTCTTTGCATGTCTGAACTACTCAATGATTTCGTTTTTAACTTTTGAATAAAATAAAATAATTAATTAATGAATGAGCAACACACAAACAAACGAAGGGACAAAACATTGAAAAAATATTGAAGAAATGATGAATAAATATACGAACGAATAATGTATAAACAAATGAAAGGCGATGTTATTAATAGGTGTACAATACATTAGTTTTATTTTAACGAAAGCGGCCATTTTAACGAACACTATACTTCCTGATATAAATCAATGTTTAGCGCCAGTAGTTGGTCCCGATCAACGAGCCACCCTTTATAGAAAATCCAGCTATAACACAGAATAATACCCCCCTGATTACAATAATAGAAGTTATAGATAGCATTAAACATCTTAAATTAAATAAATCACCAGGAATTGATGGTTTAACACCTAATTTTTTTAAGACCCTACCTACTAATATTTTACAAATAATCACTAACATTTTAAATTTTATTATTAAATCTAGTAAATATCCAGACAATTGGACAACTGGAATTTTAGTTCCTATCTAAAAAATTACAGACCTATTACTTTATTTACATGGATTATAGAAAAACGAATCAGCGAATGGGTAGAGCAAAATAATATTATACCAGAAGAACAAGCAGGGTTCAGAAAGGGATATAGCACAACCGATAACATGTTCATTTTAGACACTTATTAATTTGCGCATTTTGTCATTTTTAACGTGCTCGTATAGCGTTATTTTAAGTCGGAACTGACTCAAATTTTGTGAATATACTAAGGATGGTGAGTAGAATCGTATTTTTTACGCCTTTTAAGTATCGCGCGCGCAAATTTTTGCCTAATGGCTTAATTCATGCTCTAAATTGATCAAAACATAATTTTGAGCTTTCTCAATTTTTAACGCGCAATTTCACGCGCATGACCTTGAAACGCACATGACCTTGAAACGCGTAAGTTTTTATTTGCTAATATTTTTATCTTTGACCTGAAGTCTATGTGTAGTGAATTTTTTTCACATGTGATAATAAATTATGGAGATATGATTGATAATGTGATTTCACAAAATGGCGTATAAATGACGTCACGGATGAGTGATCACGCTGAAAAACTAACTACGACTAAACTAAATTATTTTTAATTTATTTTGAAATTTTTGTGATTATTGACATTTAACTTTTAGAGATAATTGACACACAAAATCTGTACAGAAAAAAATAAATATTAAGAATAACAATAATAAAGATCTTATACAATAACAATAGGTAATCATTTTATTCTAAATGATCACCTAATTATGGTTAATTCTGACATAGGCAAGCACAATGGAAAAACTTCGGTACAAATCTCTGCCTTGGATACCTATCTGATCTATCTCAGATGTACCGTGAAATGTAAATTTGATAACATTAGTTTTCACTATTACGATATTGTTCCATATTTCTATCTTATGAAGATATTATAATAAAGAGTTTTTTTAACAAAATTTATGATTTCAACGGTAGATTTTCAACTCAATTTCAATTCTTCGCAGTCAAAGTAATTTCCGGGTTCACGATGAATTCACCTTGCAACAACCTGGTTTCAACTATTTTCTCTCTTTTATACACAAGGAAGCAGTAAAAATAATAGATTTGACCCTGATAGTGACTGGAAACAGGCACTTTCCATCAATCAATACAGTGTCCCTTTGGAAGACTGAAGAAAAAACCGATAGTAGGACTGGAGCTTAAGTTGGCCATAGTGGCTATAGCCATTTCAGTTTTTTGTTTATTTTAGGAACGGACCGCGCGTGTGAAGGTACAGTAGTTAAAAAATAAAAATTATACTGCAAATTAATAAAGATCAAATTAAATATATGCCATAAAGAATCGGACTATATTGTGGGGAATAGTATTATAAAATTACATAGGGAGATTTGATGATAAGAAAAAAAAATTAACATCCCTCGAATAAGTACCTCCCTCAAATGAACTCCGCCTCCCCACCTCCGCCCTATCAGGGCCCTACCAAACAATAAACACTATACTTTAAAATGTTATTAATCATCTAAGACACTGTGAAACAGAGTAGGTTTAGTTTTACGAATGTCAAGCATTTTCAATAATGGTAACCGACAGAAAACGTAGGAGAAGGAGAACGTCCTTCTAAAACCTTTTTATTGTTATTATTGAACCGATTTTTTGGTTTTTAAATAGGCATCTTATGAATATACCTATTTAAACTAAAACATTGTGGGCGTTAATAAGCAAAAGTCAGGGAGTTAAGTTAATTTGATATTTTGTTTTCTTATTCTGTAATTTTTCTAATTTAAAAACACTCTAGCAAGTAATTCTACAGTATTTGTGGTACAGTAGATTGCGTGCGTTTGTCTGTTTAGGATTGTAGGATTACTCAAAAAGTTATTGCAAGATTATTACCAAAAACAAGACATCAGATCTTATTACATGGTCAAGGACCACTCCATTAAATGTTGGGGCAATCCGGGCCAGGGTCCATTTTCAAAAGGCAGCGGCGAGTAGTCATTTTTTCGAGAATTATCTAAAAACCCTTGTATAAGAGGCAAGATTTATAATTATGTAAAATGTAATTTTAGAACAAAACATAATTTGATTTATTGTACAGGTTTTTTTATACCAGTAGTTAAAAAACTATTTTCACCAATTTTGTTGTTGTTGTTGTTGCTGTTCTATTTTTTGTCAACTGAAACTAGTGTTGAAATTTGCATACACATGTTTTTAGCGAAATTAGTAAAATCACACACAGAATTAGGACACACAAATAAAATATATATATATATATAAATCCAAAGGCAAATTACTGAAAAAAATGACAATGCTGTGGGTATCAGTGGCTGGATCTCAATGGAGATACAAAAATAAAAAGCGAAAAGCTAAATCAAAACGATAAAGTAAACAGCCAGAAAAGTTAGCAGAGCTTTCGGGCAACACTAGCCCTTCATCAGTGCAAGTGATATATATATATATAATTTGAAACGATAAAGATGAGGAAATCTGTGAGAATGAGAAAAAGTCGCCCCAACCGAGCCTCGAACTCGGACCGCCTGCTTGATATGCAGATGTCCTAACCATTAGACCACTGGGGCTTTCATGGTATTGTTCGAACTCGATCGGATAACGACTCTTTAACATTCTCGGCGTGGTACGGCGGAACAGCACTAGTCCTCAGTTGTACGCCCCAGTGGTCTAATGGTTAGGACATCTGCATATCAAGCAGGCGGTCCGAGTTCGAGTCTCGGTTGGGGCGACTTTTTCTCATTCTCACAGATTTCCTCATCTTTATCGTTTCAAATTAATTAATTAAATTTCAGTATATCACCGGGCGGTTTAGAATTAATGTTCTTTGCCTCTTGTGTTTATATATATATATATATATATAGATAAACACAAGAGGCAAATATATATATATATTCCTGTGAAATCCGACATAATTACTACTATTATAATGTACATTGAACAATAATCTCTGGTAGGAATCAAACCAAATGTTCTTATTAGTATAGCCTTTTGGCAAAGTACCCACTGCATCATTTAATCAGATGCGAATCTATTACCAGCATAAGCTTGATTGTCTATAACACCAGGCTATTGATCTAAAGGACATGGGTTCAAGTTCCACCCGAGTATTGATGTACTTCATGTTAAATAAAGTTATGTCAGTGCAGGGAAAACATTTTTTCAACCAAAATCAAGTCAAGCATAAGTAGAACCTACCAGCATGTCACAGCTTTTGAATAGTTTTCGTTTATATTGAAAAATTGGGGAAATATTTGTTTTAAATGTAAATTATTTAAATGGAATGGTAGGCCTATAACATTTTTTTATTTAAATATGTGCTATGATTAATTTATTGTAGCTAAAGTTGTTTTTTGTACAACATATATAATTATTTCAATATAAAATTTAATGACAAAAAGAGAGATCGACGTTTCGGTACCATCATAGAACCATCTTCAAGATCAAGTGAATACAAAACAATAATAATTATGTGCACTAAGCACCAAAGTTGGTGAAAGGAAATGCTAATTTGGGGCTAATTAAGTAATTAGCTCCTCCTACTGAGTTAGATAAACAATTTAGCTTTGATGGAATCCGATTGTTTATTGAGTGTAGGTTTTATCTCTTTGATCCACAACATCTTCTTAATTAGGCAATCAAACTTATTGTTGCATTTAGATAAGACTCTAAAGTATTCTGAGATATCACCAGTTATGCCATGTTGTTTTAGGTGATCGCCTATAATACTTTTGTTATGTTCATTAATGCGTTTGTAAAGGTGTCGGCAAGTGTAACCGACATAGTTTGTATCACACAAACCACATTGAAATTTGTACACAACGCATTGTGAATTATGATTCTGGGTTTCATTTCTTTAGGTTTTAAGGTATCACCTATCTTACGACTAGTAAATACTGGTAAAATATCATTTTCAATCTTCGCACTAAGTTGTTTAAATTGTTTAGTAACCGTGTTACAACAAGTTTGATCCTTGTTCGGTAGTACAATCCTAATAGGCTGGGGAGATTCATCAGTTAGCATATCTTCATTAGTATTACTAGGAGTCACACAAGTATTAATGTATTGGTTGAAAGCCTTAACAATATTACTAATAAGATCTAAAGGATAATTCAACTTTTGAAAAATCTTAGTTACATTATCAACCTCTGATAGGAAAATGTCATGCGTAGATGACAATTTGTCACTTCAGACATACTCTCTTATTAATTAAGTCTAATCCGTGCCTTGAAAAATATTTATTGGATTGTACAGACTTTCTAGGATCTAGCCTCAAATTCAAACTACGTTCTAACACCCTTCCTTTAGGTCACAGGAGTTGTAAGTGGCTTCCTGAATATGATGGTATCTGTAAAATGTGTAAGAATGGTTTAGAAGACATTCAACATTTTCTATTCACATGTAACCAACTCAATGGCATAAGGATTGAAGAATATACCAAATTAGAATATATGTTAATCGATATCAATCATTTAGATGTATGGGAAAATTTTATCTCTGGTGACCTGAACACCAAATTATATCTTGTATTAGGTGGAACTGATAACTACTATCATTATATGTATGACGTCGATTCCATATCAAATATCTTTGATTGTTACTGTAAGCACTATGTTAAAAGAGCTTGGGCACACAGATGTATTGTTCTAGGCGAGTAATGTTCATATCAATCAAACTAAATGATTGATATCTATCTCACTAAATGATTGATATCTATCTCATTACAGTGTTAGGTCTACATTGTTGTTGCCCAATTCATTTTATATTGTACAGTTCCTACCTATTCTATATGTTTATTTCTTGTAATTTTGTATTTTTAGGTGTCATTTCAATGGTATTGTAGTTACTGTAGTTGAATTGTTTTGACATGTTGACCTACGTCGACTTTTTATTGTAATTGTTAATTTCTATATCATGTTTTTTTTTTTTTTTTTTTTGTATATTTCTCTTGGATGCAGCTTCCATTTGGTCGAGTGCCACTGTTGTAAAAGTGTAATCTCCAAATAAATTATTATTATTATTATGGAGACAAAAGGTGTATTGCTACTTGGTTTGGATGTTTTTACCTAATCACAATATTGTACAGTCTCCATACAAACTTATTAACAAAAAATTATTCCGAACTGCAAATAACATTCAAAGCTCCAAATTCTATATATTTTATTTCAGGTAAAAATGAGGTAATCTAATATACATAGAAATGGTTGCTATGGTGATAAAACACATTTTTTTATACACCTAAAAAGTTAACATTATATTCATTAGATAACCTAATTGGCATTTCTTATAAATACCAGTATCAGATGATTTTTGCCTATGGAATAAAAAGTAACTGGATAATTTGCATAATTGTATGTTGTTGCTATGGAAATGAAAATGCATTTTGTTACAAAATTATACAATTTTGGAATTATTTTTTTTACATAACTATATTTAACAATACTAGTAGATAGTTTAAATTCAAAAATTGCTAAAAAAGTTATTGTATATTATTTGAAAAAAAAACTTTTGTGCTTTTTTATGGAAAAATTCTGTGTAAAATCTGTAATGTAAAAAAATGCATAGCAACGGTTGCTATAGCAATGGATATTTTAATTTTTTCATTTTCCAATACCAGAGTATGGTTCTAGCAAGTTTCAATGATTGTTGGTGAGTAGTTTTGGAGAAAAGTACTTTTAAGTTAAATTCTCCAAAAAACAAAATTTTAATGTAAAAAATGGCGGCCATTTTGATTTTGCGATTTGGGCATGTTCCCCAAGGGGATTCTGGGTAATTTTGAGTTGTGACCTTCCCTAGACCTATATTTTCAAAAAAATATAAAAATTAGCCGGTAGTACTTCCATTGCCACTTCAACCAAAAAATAGCCTCTAATCTGCCCACCTTACATATAGAAGGAAAAGAAATTGAAAATATCCATCTTAAGCATTGTAAATATACATTAAATGTCCAGCAGTCGTGTCCCAACGAGGCGGCCAGAAGTGAATTAGGCCATATCCAATTAAAGTATTACAGACATATTAGAATGTTAAGTTACTGGATTAAAATATTAATGATGGAAGACACAAGACTACCAAAAATATGCCTTCTTCAACAAAAGTCCTGGGCCCAGAAGGGAAGCGACTGCTGGGTACTAAATGTTAAATATATTCTTAACTATTACGGATTTAATTATATTTTTTATTTAAATGATATAAATAATAATTTCTTACACAATTTCAGCCAGAGGGTATACGATACAGCTTTACAGAACGGAAGAGAAAGTCTCCAAAAAAACCCACGTTTGCGATTTTATAATATTTTAAAGCTGATTATGTTACAGAAGACTATTTACATGATTTAAATTTTAAGTTTAGGACACTTTTATCAAGTTTCGTTTATCAACACATAATTTATTTATTGAGAAGGGAAGACATCTTAAAATAAATTAGAGAAAATAGAATCTGTTTATTTTGTAATACTGGTGAAATTGAAGACGAATTGCATTTCTTATTTAGTTGTTCTATATACAACAACCTGAGACAGAAATACATTAAAATCAAAAATCAAAATATATATACCTATTTGAATTATGTATTTATAAATAAAAGAGAAATAAGACTGTTTGCTATATACATTGAAAAAAGTTTTAACTTAAGGAATGTCCAAATCAAGAGAAATAATTTTATTTTAATGTTTTAGAAAATGCATAAGTTTAAGAAACTATCGCCTAAATATTGATTCATGCTATTATGTAATATGGACCGAAGGCCAAAATTACGAATAAAGAAAGAAAAAAAGATCATATTCCCCTGTCAGGAACAAACAATCCCCACATTTGACCAATCAGAGCATAGATTTAGTTTCAGTGTAAATTATTAATTACCAGTACCCGGCGTAATAGTAGTGAGGCCAATGTGAGTTTTTCCATCATAGGGAGAATTTTCTGGTAATAGTTGGCAACCATGTGGAATATATCCCTTATGGGATGACAAAAAAGATAGAGGTGGATGCCACTCTCAAATTTCAGGTCAAATGTCATTTTCAAGGTTATAATGTCAAATATGGTACAATAGAGGTTTAAGCTGTTTTCAACAACATATAAGCCAATTAAATGAAATGTAACCATTATTGGATCATTATTGACATTGCGGAAGATTATCAATTCATCAATTTTTCAACTTACAAGTTTAAAGGTCATTTTCAAAGTCAAATAAAGCACAAACCTGTTAAATAATCGGTATTAATAATTGAAATAAATATAATTTTCATGAGGATAGGATGGGGCTGATGGTTATAGTGTGGTGTCAAAAAGATCAGAATTTTACTCGGAAGATTTTAAACTTAAAAGCATTTGAATCACTCCTGAAAGTGGGAGATGAGTCCTAGAGTATAAAAATAACCGATTGGAATGTCTTAAATTACATTAAAACCGTCACAGAGGGGTTGTGAGTTGAGAGTAATGGGCCCATTTTAAGTGTTTCCTTTAGCCTAAGTGAATACAATGGAAATACAGTACTTAAATATTTATTGAGTAAAGTGAAATACTTAATATTTAAGGGAAATAATCACTTTAGTGTGATTGGTAAAATACGGCCACTGAGTCTAGTTAGATGTAGCATTTCAAGACCCTCCAAAGACTATGTCTGTTATACAGTTTTCTTCTCAAGAGTACCATATATTTGGCAATTAAACTTTTCTATGTACTGTAAGTGCAAATTCTTAATCTTATTCAATTCCATTTATAAGGAGTGGATGCGTTACGAACGTTTTCCATTTTATTTATTTGTTTACACCTTATTTATAGAGGGTGACCCTAAACAGCGTATGCTGACAATCAATTACCCTCTTGATGAGTGACAATGGCTGTGTGTATACTAGTACACCGGGGTAAACCCCTACTCGTCTCGAAAGATGTACTTGGCTCACTGGACCTACGGTTTAGGCCTAGTCCTTATCCGAGAAGACTCATTCTACCACCAGAGCCATGGAGTGAGTGAGACTCGAACCCCTGCCGATTTTAATATGGCAATGTATTACGGTTCCACTGTCTTAACCACTTGGCCACCCACTCACTCACTCCAGTATGAAAAGCTGAAGCTGATTATTCTTACTAGGGTTTCAGTCACTTTGCTATTCACTATACCATGCATCGTCCATACTTTAGTAGGATATACGGTATATTGGAGTTACAAAGTGCATAGGCCTATAATTACCATATATAGCATATCATCAACTTTTAGGTATAAGTACAATCTTTGTCATTGACATAGAAGAATATCATTTCTCCTTGTTGGTCTTGCATTCTGAAAATCCAGGAGACGAGGAGAAGGTTGTGCACAAGTTTCCATTTGGCGGAAAAATGTTATCCATCATTTGTCCCAGTTCCACATACACCCACAAAAATTGAATATTAATAGGATTTTCTTTCAAGCAAAAATTAAAAACTTCGTGTTTGACGAGTTCCACAAAATGCAGTAATTCTGTACCTAAAGTATCTGCCTCCTCTTGAAATACATTACTGAAAATCTATAACTAATTAGGATTCATGACAATACAAATAGATTATATTTTCATGTCATAATTGTTGCGAGACAGATTTTTTTTAAATATAAAAAGCAAATAAGTCGAGGCCTGTGTGTTCTTCAGTCAGCATTTCTTTCTAAAATCCTGGACACGCCACTGCTATGAATATTTACCAATAATATTATAATATTCACGGTGTTTTTTAGAGTGTTGCCCTTTAAATTGAAGGTATAAAAGTTGTACCACTTATTACAAATGCCATTAAGTTTTGAAAACACGGTACTTTGATAAAGCAATCATTCAACTATAATCAAGATGTTTATATCAACTGTGATAGCATTTATCATCTACTCATTCATATTTTGTGAAGGACAAGGTAAAATATCAATTTTTCTACTTTTCATACATATACATGAGTGCTGTTGTTCACTAAGGTATTGGAATATTATGCCTAGTCAAATTTTATTATGTTTTTAATATATTACAGGTTGTCTTGTATTTGTAGGAAAAGAAAACACTTTATCCCTCTATTTCTTCTGCACCGCCCTCTTCAGCAACACTGTGATACTACATGTTCTCCGAGGAAACCCTTATTTGCACAATTTACTATATAGGCTAGTGTTATTATGATGTTTAAAATAAGATTATTTTATATCGTGAATGTTGTGAATTTATAATAAACTTATGTTTGTATAACTTAAAATATTACATTACATCTTTCATTAGTATCCACATAATATTGTTTCAGTATCGCAATTCAATAGTAAAATATTTGATCAGGGTATTAACTTAGTAGGCCTAACATAATCATGTAAATTTTACATTTATTCATTCAGTTACAAATCCACATTAAAATGCATCACCATCATCATTATACTATACGTTTAAGTAATTTCAAGTAAGCTCATACATTTTTTTTGTAATCTAAAATTCTTTCATATTTACTTTGATTTTTATATCTCTAAAATACAAGAGAAAATAATATTTAGCTTTTCCTTTACATTAGTGGCTTCCACATGTAATATGCCGATTGGTCTCGCTGACAACGTCCGAAGCACAAAGTTTCCTGATTCAGCATTTTCAGCCAGCTCTTATGAAAGTTATGGCCAAAGACCATCAAGAGGTAGATTGAATGCAAAGCATGAGAACGATAATAATATGGGAGCGTGGATGACCAACAATGATCCATGGATTCAAATATATTTGAAAGATGTCATTGAAATCGGAGGCATAATTACACAAGGACACAATGGTTATCCTTACTGGGTTACGAAGTTTCAAGTTTCATACTCAAAGGATGGAAAAGCGTTTTTCTACGTCAAACAAGCCGGTTCTAACAATGAGGTGTCTTTACTCTACTTTATTTTTGATACGTGTCTATAATAACAATAATAAAGCCAAATAGATTGATAATCATAACATGATTGACATTTACCGAGAAATTATTACTTTATTTTAATTGACAATGCGTTAATTTTATTTAAACAAATATACTGTATTATAAGTACGTTCTAATACAAACAATACAGACAACAGTCTCATATGAAACACATCATACATGTTTGACAGCTCATACAATTCATACACACTTAAAATATATAAAGACAACTTGAGAATATATTATAAAACAAAACATTATCTGTACAATTTGTAGGGTTCTTCACAATAGTTTAGATCCTTATTTTGCTGGTTTTTAGTTCAGACTCCAATTATGCCAGTCATTAGCATCATGTGATAGCTGTATCTTCCGAGTATAACTAATTTAATTTTAATTTGTAAGCTGTGTTTTTTTAAAAATATTTACATTTAAATAGGTCTTTACTGGGAACACTGATTCAGACACATACATACGCAACGACTTTAAGTCGATTTTCGCCCGTTACATACGGATTCATCCAAAGGACTGGAATGGAGCTACTAGTCTCAGGTTTGAACTTCTTTCCTGTGGTAAGTATATACTCGTTTTACTTCTACATCATGCCTGCGCATCAATTGCTAATGGCCCAGTGACAAAATAGCAGCCGTCTAAAACAAGATGGTCTTTTTACTATAAAAGGAGTAAATCCAAAAACATCGACAAACCGAGCCAATACTATCCTAATCATGTTGCTCGTTTTTTTCTGGTGACGTTGAAACTAACCCAGGACCCAAGAAAGTTAAATGTCTACTTTCAAAACGCGCGTAGCATTAAAAATAAAATGCATTTTAGACCACCAAAACCAACGTTGAGCACCTTGAGCCTCTTCATCAATCTCTTAATATAAGCTAATACTTGAATCCACAAAGGCTGAATTGTGCTAGTCGGTGATTTTAACCTGCCCGATTTTCAGTGGAATGACGACGGTAGCCATACTTCATAGCCATAAATCAAACTCTGATAGTATGCTTGTTTTTCTGATCAAATCATTTTAACCTTTCCTAATATAATTTTTCCTATACTCGTTTGAATAACATTTTAGATCTTGTACTTTATAGTAATTTTAAATACAATTGTAATGTTTCCATTGATGACTCGATCGTCTTTGAGTCTGATCATGAGTCCCTTCATATTAAGTTTGATATTGATTCCTGTTCTCGAGATAGTCATACTTTTAGGACTATTTAAAATTGTTCTAAAACTAATTGGGCTGTTATGTGCAATCTTTTTGATATATGTACCTTGGGATATCTTCAAGAGCTTTAATGATGTCTGTCTGGATGTGTTTTATAGTTTTGTCTCATCTACTATTAAAGATATGGTTCCCACTATTACCCCCAACTTTCGCAAAGCTTTAAATATTAAAGAAATAGGCGTAAATTATATAGACAATATCGTACTGAATTTCATAACAATGAATTTATCTATGCTCGTAGACATTTTAAACAACTTTGTAGAGTTTAAGTATCAAGAACCCTACATTTAAGAGTAACTATAAACAAACAGCCCCAACCATACTCAAGTATGGAGCTACTGAAGCTTGCAAACCTAATGATATTGATGAAGCCAATTTTGTATAATTTATTTGCTAGCTCTAATGATGTTAAGATTACTATACTACCTTTCCTGATTTTGCTGAATATCCCCCTGATACTCTTTCTAATTTTTCTGTCAATTCTAATGAGGTTGCAAATACTTCTCAAGAATTAATCCCCATAAAGCGTTTGGCTGCGATAGGTTATGGAGAGTCGGTATTTTAAAGTAATTAAGTGCTAGGTCATAACAAATATACTCAGGCCCTAGAATGATTCTAAGGGATCTTTTTTGGAGTTTCTCTATTTGGAGCGATTGTTTAAGGGTAATAGCGCCATGTCAATTCTTGTATTTTCCTTACAATTGGGAACGTTGTAACGTTTGCTCCCAATTTAAAAAGCAGATTTTTGTTATAATATTAGGAATTTTCGCCCTATGCCGTTGGTTTCTCTGTAAGATTTCCGAAAAAATTGTTAATACTGTAAATGGTTTCAATAATTTTTTTCTAACGTTGGACCTAACCTAGCCAAAAAAATAACAAGTCAATTTCCAAGTCATGATAGTCCCAATGATTACATTAAGAAACGTATTCCAAATTCTATTTTTTAGAGGCCACTTCCAAAGAAGTATTAATTACAGAAGTGAACTTATATTTAAGTCTAAAAATTCCAGCGGACATGGTGATGTACCTATGTCAATAGTTAAACCCATTATATATGAAATCAGTGAGCCATTGACACATATTTATAATCGTTAACTTGAGACTGGCATTTTCCAAGATACCCTTAAGATTGCAAAAAGTGTTCCCATCTACAAAGCTGGGATAAAAGTAGTTTCTCAAATTATCGACCGATCCCCTTGTTGCCCAAATTTTCTAAAATTTTAGAAAATTATTTAACACCCGTCTGTTGAAATTTATAGACAAATTTGATATTTTATATTCAGGACAATTTGGTTTTAGAAAAAATATGTCCACCACTAGCCATGCATTGCTTCACTTTTCCGAGTTTATGCTTAAAGAGATGGACAGGTCTAACTATACAATTGGAATTTTTATTGACTTAAAAAAGGCGTTTGATACCATCGACCACAATATCCTTATAAAAAAAACTTGAAGCTTATGGTATTCGTGGAATTGCCAATAAATGGATGCAAAATTATCTTTCTAACAGAAAACAATTTTTAACAATACATTTTGATACCACCTCAGAATTAACAGACATTTTATGTGGCATTCCACAGGGATCAATTTTGGGGCCCACTTTATTCTTTTTATATATTAATGACATTTGTAATGCTTCTTCCCTAATGAAATACACACTTTATTCTGATGATGATACAAATATACTTTTTTTCTGGTAAGAACCTGCAATTTATCTGTAATATTATTAATGATGAGCTAAAAAAATTAATACTTGGTTTAAGGTAAATAAATTGACGTTGAACCATAGTAAGACAAAGTATATTATTTTCAGCTGCAAAAACAATTATGAACCGACACATTTAGTTATTAGTGGTGTTGCAATTGAACGGGTAAATAAAATAAAGTTTTTATGAGTTGATTATTGATGGAAATTTAAATTGGAAGTGTCATATTGATTATATTCATTCCAAAATTTATTATTAATTTATTATTATTTATTATTTAAGTATTGGAATTATTTATAAAGTGAAACATTTACTAAATACACCAGCTTTATTTAAATTATATAATTCATTAGTTTTGCCTTATTTTACATATTGTTGTGAAGTCTGGGGTAATACCTTTAGAACTAGTTTAAATTGTTTATACATAAATTATTACAAAAAAGGCACACAGACTTGTTATGAAAGCCAATGTTTTATTTTTTTTAAACTCTTGATCTTTATAATTTAATAAAACTATATACAGTTTCTCTAATGCATAAAGCTTTTCATAACTTACTCCCAGCGATTGTTCAAAATAATTTCATTTTATGCTCAGTTGTCCACGATAAATATACTCGACAAAAACACCAATTCTACCCACAATTTAAAAGAACCACTCAAAAATCATAAACTATCTTTTTTTTTTGTTAAGATAAAAAAAAAAGATTGTTTGCATTTTCTTAAAAGTTACATTTTGCTTGCCTATGACCTTTGTGCCATTTTTAGTCGCGTGGAAGCGACTCTATAGTTCACTATGTCGGTCGGTCGGTCTGTCTGTCGGTCTGTCTGTCGGTCTGTCTGTCTGTCGGTCCGGTATCACTATGCGTTTTATCGCTTTCTGACCTTATCTTGATATCAGTTTAATCTAGCTAGGTCAATTTTTCACAGTATATTCCTTATGGCCAGGAATCAATGTGGTTATGTTTTCACGGTGCGCAATAAAAAATTACGCGGTCTACGCACGATTTAACGAAATCACGTTTGTAATCATATCTTCACAACCATGAATCACAATTAAATAAAATTTGGTACTCATAAATTTCAGGGCATAAATCATCATATGGCAATACAATTACGTGCGTAGCGCATGTAACGCATGCGTACGCGCGCTTAACATTTTCAAAATTTATTTTCGATGAAATAAGAGTACATTTCAGGCAATTTTAAGCGTTTAAAAAATTGCCATGAGTGCGCATATTTTTGCGCGCGCACTGCGCGTTAAATGTTATTGCGCACTCTTTTTGCCCGATTTCTGTTTTCTTCACTTACTTTCAACTCGAAATTACGTTATACGAGCACGTCGAAAGTGACAGGCTACGCACGTGTAAATTTAAAAAAAATAAATGTTTTTAAACATTTCAACATTTTTAAACATGTTCAGTAATTTCGGTCAGTATAGTTCACTATGTCGGTCGGTCGGTCTCTCTGTCTGTCTGTCGGTCTGTCTGTCGGTCTGTCTGTTGGTCTGTCTGTCGGTCCGGTATCACTATGCATTGTAGCACGCGACTTAATGGCTGTTGGCCTTGTTCATATTACTATTTATATATAGATACTATTTTGTAACAGGGGGTTTCTACTTATAAGCTGTGCTTCAGAGATTCCCCCTTTCCATTCATTCGTTTTGTAATGAATATTTATGTATGTTTCTATTTTTTGTTGTGAATGGAAATAAAGATACAAACAAACACACAATCTCTTCTCGTATATATCACCTATTCTCTTTTCTGTCCAACATGACTTTGTCTCTGGCAGATCGTGTCAGACTAACCTTGCTATTCTATGTAATCAGTTGCTTATCAGTCTTTTGGGTTTAGAGAAACAATCTCAGTGTGATATTGTCAACACTGACTATTCAAAAGCATTCGATAAAGTATGACACGATATTATAAGTATCAGATACTTACTTTATCACTTTTTTTTATTCAGTTCACAACCAACAGCGATGAAATCTAAACATAATACTATATTCATATTTGCAACAATAAGATAAACTTAGATTGGAACATAACAGAGATTAAAAAAAATTTACCCTTAAATACAATTTAAAAAATCAATATCCAAACAATTAACAAGCACACTATTAAATGTGTAACCGCTGAAAAATACTTCGTTTTGTGCATTCAACAACACGACCACAAGGAACGTGAAGCAAACACTTGCCTGCGAGTACGAGTTTGTATATTTAACTTAAACAAAGTAACAAGAGGACAATCATAAACAGAATTGAAAGAGTTGTTTAAAAATATCCTATCAAAAACAACTCTGCGATTTTCAAGACAAATAAGAGAAACATTATAATTATGACAATATCAAAAAATACTCATTTTTATTACAACAATAACCTGTCTATTGATAGGTTTAACTTTCAAAAAGATCTGAAACTTAACTTTATTAAACATGTTGTTGCTAAGGGTAATAGAATGATGGGTATGCTTTGGCGTCACTGTAAATTGATAGTGTTACTAAACTTTTATTATTTCTTTTGTCCGATCGATTTTTTATTTTTCATCATTTCAATTTCGATCTCTCAATCAAATCGTATCGAACGTGTTCAATACAAATTTATTTATTTCATTAACTAAAACAATTCTGGTCTTCTAATCATCTTCCTCTGCTTCATAATCGGAGAAGTTTTTTCGATTTGATTTTTTTCTTCAAATGCTTTAAACTCCTTTTTAAATTATAATTGTTGTCATTTTCTCTCTTAAAATTGATGTTCTAACTCTCACACTGACCTTTTCCCCTTGTCCGTTGTCGAACGTAACTAAAAATGATTTTAATCAAAGATTATCCAGGCTTTACAATTTAATTTCTATTAAAGGTAAGACTATCGATATTTTTTTGACACTTTAGACCTAAAGTTCTTAAAGCAATAAAAAAAATACATATAGTGAAATACAAGAGAAAACAATATTTAGGTTTTTGTTTTCATTAGTGGCTTCCACATGTAACATGCCGATTGGTCTCGCTGATGACGTCCGAGACACAAGGTTTCCTGACTCAGCATTTTCAGCCAGCTCTTATGAAGGGGAGGGCCAAAGACCATCAAGAGGTCGACTGAATGCAATGCATGAAAGCTCTTCTAAAATGGGAGCATGGATGGCCAATGATCCTTGGATTCAAGTAGATTTGAAAGATGTCATTGACATCGGAGGCATAATTACACAAGGACAAAATGGTTATCCTTACTGGGTTACGAAGTTTCATGTTTCATTCTCAAAGGATGGAAAGACGTTTATCTACCTCAGACAAGCCGGTTCTAACAAAAAGGTTTCTTTACTCTACTTACTTGAACTTCATTTTTGATACGTGTCTATAATTACAATAATAAAGCCATATAGAATGGTAATACATAACATGATTGACATTTACCAAGAAATTATTACCTAGACAATGGGTTAATTTATTTAAACAGATATACTATATTAAATGTACGTTCTAACACAAAAAATACAAAATACCACAGAAAACTGTATTGGTCTCATATAAAAAATAAGAAGTTAATTCGATGTTGGCAGCTCATAGAATTCATACACGCTTCTTAAAATATAATTAAAAGACAAATTGAGAATAAAACAAAACATTATCTGAACTATTTGTAGGGTTTTTCACAATGTTTTAGATCCTTTTTTTAATATGTGAGTTCCTACTCTGTTGACATCACTTTTGTTGAGTTTAGACTCTTTATATTAACCTCTTTGGTGGGAATATGCCAGTCATCAGCATCGTGTGGTAAATGTTTCATCCGAGGATTACTACTTTGATTTTATTTTATTAACCTACGGATTTTTAAAATGTTTACATTTAAATAGGTGTTTACTGGGAACAATGATTCAGACACACAACGCACCAACTACTTTGAAAATAAGATTACCGCTCGTTATATACGGATTCATCCAAAGGAATGGTATGGAGCTACTAGTCTTAGGTTTGAACTTCTTTCCTGTAACTGGTAAGTAGGCCTATACTCGTTTTCTTCTCTGTATGATACTGACATCATGCCTGTGTCAAAATAATCAAGTGGTTAAAAAAGCAATCTTAGGCCTACGTGGAAAGGTCTCTGGTAACTAACCTAACGGACCAATCATGTTACTATAAACAGGTCTAGTAATTAGTGTCGATATTATTGGGTGGAAAAGACGTTTTCTCACAAATATATTAGAACCCTTAACTTTACCCTTTCAGAAAGTAAAATCACTGAGTAAAGTCAAGATAGTGTAGTATCTTCTACACTACCTTTGGTGATGAGCTTGATATTTCGGCTCATGTTAAAAGAATACAGATTTTATTTGTTATTTTTGAAATTATCAATGAACCGATTTTCTTGACATTCAATACTATTGACAATATGCATGTTCTGTAAGTACCGTAGCCTATGTTTCCACCAAAACATTCAGGATGATAACTTGAAAATTGCCATCGTCCAAACAAACAAACAAACAAATAAACCAAAACACACAAATAAAGTAGTACGTTTTATACTTAGCAAAAGTACTATTTTGCCAGGTAATAAAGTAAATTCTAAACAGGAAAGAATGAAATTCTAAGCATGAATGAATGTAGTGTATACTGATTCTAAGATTGTTTCTTCGAAGGAAAAGTGATAAAATCAATTTATTTGCTCTTCCACCTGAATATTATCACTCTTGCCTGATGTAAATATTTATTTGACAAGTAATGCAGCTTATCCTCAATGAGACATTATGAATTATTTCTTTCGTAATCTATTTTTTCAGATAAATAGAACGGCAAAACAAACTACTGTCAAGGTACGAACGTCTGACCCACAGTGAATTAACTAATCATCAAATAGTAGAGTAGTATTAGTACTATGAATTATGGAAAATCGTGATATTTAACAGCTAAATTAAATTATAAAATGTTTAAACAATTATTGTGACGGTGAAATTATTAATTAGAAAAAAACAAATAGGCATAAAACATAAATTATATATGTCAAATATTGCATTTTAAATCACGGATTTAACTTGATGTATTGTTTCTGAATGTGTAAATGCATTTGGGAGTCATACAGTTTGAATTATGAAATATAAATTACATATTAATTGTATTGAATGAAATTTAATTAAATATTATGAATAATGTAGAAATACAATTTTAGAACTTGTTTTTTTGTTGTCTTTGTATGTCTCCACTACTCAATCATTTCGTTTTTAACCTTGGAATAAAATAAAATAAAAACACACAAACAAACGAAGGAACAAAACAATTGAAAGGCGATGTTATTAATAGGTGTACAATACATTAGTTTTATATTAACGAAAGCGGCCATTTTAACGAACACTATACATCCTGATATAAATCAATGTTTAGCGCCAGTAGTTGGTCCCGATCAACGAGCCACCCTTTAGAGAAAATCCAGCTATAACACAGAATAATACCCCCCTGATTACAATATTAGAAGTTATAGATAGCATTAAACGATTTCTGGACCTCTATTGTGTAACAATTTACCCCCCTCAATTTCCTGTGCTGCTAACCGCTATTCATTCAATAATAAAATTAAAAATTACCTTTTGTCTCATTACTGATCCATCTGTTTGATATGTTTATCATTCATTTGTAATCATATTCGCTATATGCCATGCAGCTGTACTTTTTTCTGTTCTTTTTTTTAAACTTTTTATTCCAACTTTTATCTACTGGTTTTATTAATATTTTTTATTTCTTTATTGTTTAATTAATTTATTTTCTTTATTTATATTTTTTTCTTCTCTTAATTTAAATATGTAGGCCCTCAAAGCAATCCCGTCACAAGATTATAATCTTTTTGGGATTTGCCGTCGTCCATTTTCTTGTTTTATCACTTGCCATTTTGTTTTTGTTACTTTTGTCTTTTGGACGTGAATAAATGTTCTTTGAATTGAACTGAAAAAAAATCATCTTAAATTAAATAAATCACCAGAAATTTATAGTTTAACACCTAATATTTTTAAGACCCTACCTACTAATATTTTACAAATAATTAATAACATTTTTAATTTTATTATTAAATCTAGTAATTATCCAGACAATTGGACAACTGGAATTTTAGTTCCCTTCTATAAAGGGAATGACCCAAATAACGTAAACAATTACAGACCCATTACTTTATTACCTATTTTTAACAAAACATTTACATGGATAGAAAAACGAATCAAAGAATGGGTAGAACAAAATAATATTATACCAGAAGAACAAGTAGGGTTCAGAAAGGGATATAGCACAACCGACACTTTAGTTAAAAAGGCCTTAAATAAGAAAAGGTGTAAACTTTATTGTGTATTTGTTGATTTCAAGCAAGCGTTTGATAGTATTAGTAGAATTATTTTATTTACTAAAATTAAACAAATGGGTCTTCCTTTATACATTTATAATATTATAAGAGCAATATATAAGGATGTAAATATTAAAATTAAAATACAACATGGACTAACAAATAGTTTTAAAAGCACCACAAGACTTAAACTAGGCTCTCTTCTATCGCCCATATTATTTATTATGTTTCTTTATGACTTAAAACAATTTTTATTAGAAAATGATTTACATTTCTGTTCAATAGGTCATCTCGCACTTAATATGTGCAGATGACCTTATGCGCATTTCATACTAAAAAATCGGAATTCCAAAACAAATAAATCAATTACAGAAATATTTCACAGAAAATAGCCTCACTATCAATAATGCAAAATCAAAAATAATGGTTTTCAGAAAAGGAGGAAAATTAAGTAACGATGATAAATTTTCGCTAAATGGAAATGATATAGAAATTGTAAATAATTTTAAATATTTAGGTTTCACCCTTAACAGCCAAGGTAAATGGAACACCATGGAAAAAGTCACAACAGACAAGACAAAAAGAGCCATGTTTAATTCAAGAAGGAAATTATCTGATTTAGGTTACAATTCTGTTAAAATTAAGAAAAAGCTATTTGAGACAAAGATCCTCCCTATTATCTTATATGGATGCGAAATATGGGGGCATATAGAAGGAAAAGAAATTGAAAATATCCATCTTAAGCATTGTAAATATACATTAAATGTCCAGCAGTCGTGTCCCAACGAGGAGGCCAGAAGTGAATTAGGCCATATCCAATTAAAGTAGTACAGACATATTAGAATGATAAGTTACTGGATTAAAATATTAATGATAGAAGACACAAGACTACCAAAAATATGCCTTCTTCAACAAAAGTCCTGGGCCCAGAAGGGAAGCGACTGCTGGGAACTCTAAATGTTAAATATATTCTTAACTATTACGGATTTAATTATATTTTTTATTTAAATGATATAAATAATAATTTCTTACAAAATTTGAGCCAGATGGTATACGATACAGCTTTACAGAACGGAAGAGAAAGTCTCCAACAAAACCCACGTTTGCGATTTTATAATTATTTTAAAGCTGATTATGTTACAGAAGACTATTTACATGATTTAAATTTTAAGTTTAGGACACTTTTATCAAGATTTTGTTTATCAACACAAAATTTATTTATTGAGAAGGGAAGACATCTTAAATAAATTAGAGAAAATAGAATCTGTTTATTTTGTAATACTGGTGAAATTGAAGACGAATTGCATTTTTTATTTAGTTGTTCTTTATACAACAACCTGAGACAGAAATAAATTAAAATCAAAAATCAAAATATATATACCTATTTGAATTATGTATTTATAAAATAAAAGAGAAATAAGACTGTTTGCTATATACATTGAAAAAAGTTTTAACTTAAGGAATGTCCAAATCAAGAGAAATAATTTTATTTTAATGTTTTAGAAAATGCATAAGTTTAAGAAACTATCGCATAAATATTGATTAATGTTATTATGTAATATGGACCGAAGGCCAAAATTACGAATAAAGAAAGAAAAAAAGATCATATTCCCCTGTCAGCAACAAACAATCCCCACATTTGACCAATCAGAGCATAGATTTAGTTTCAGTCTAAATTATTAATTACCAGTACCCGGCGTAATAGTAGGGAGGCCAATGTGAGCTTTTCCATCATAGGGAGAATTTTCTGGTAATAGTTGGCAACCATGTGGAATATATCCCTTATGGGATGACAAAAAAGATAGAGGTGGATGCCACTCTCAAATTTCAGGTCAAATGTCATTTTCAAGGTTATAATGTCAAATATGGTACAATAGGGGTTTAAGCTGTTTTCAACAACATATAAGCCAATTAAAAGAAATGTAACCATTATTGGATCATTATTGACATTGCGGAAGATTATCAATTCATCAATTTTTCAACTTACAAGTTTAAAGGTCATTTTCAAGGTCAAATAAAGCACAAACCTGTTAAATAATCGGTATTAATAATTGAAATAAATATAATTTTCATGAGGATAGCATGGGGCTGATGGTTATAGTGTGGTGTCAAAAAGATCAGAATTGTACTCGGAAGATTTTAAACTTAAAAGCATTTGAATCACTCCTGGAAGTGGGAGATGAGTCCTAGAGTATAAAAATAACCGATTGGAATGTCTTAAATTACATTAAAACCGTCACAGAGGGGTTGTGAGTTGAGAGTAATGGGCCCATTTTAAGTGTTTCCTTTAGCCTAAGTGAATACAAGGGAAATACAGTACTTAAATATTTATTGAGTAAAGTGAAATACTTAATATTTAAGGGAAATAATCACTTTAGTGTGATTGGTAAAATACGGCCACTGAGTCTAGTTAGATGTAGCATTTCAAGACCCTCCAAAGACTATGTCTGTTATACAGTTTTCTTCTCAAGAGTACCATATATTTGGCAATTAAACTTTTCTATGTACTGTAAGTGCAAATTCTTAATCTTATTCAATTCCATTTATAAGGAGTGGATGCGTTACGGACGTTTTCCATTTTATTTATTTGTTTACACCTTATTTATAGAGGGTGACCCTAAATAGCGTATGCTGACAATCGATTACCCTCTTGATGAGTGACAATGGCTGTGTGTATACTAGTACACCGGGGTAAACCCCTACTCGTCTCGAAAGATGTACTTGGCTCACTGGACCTACGGTTTAGGCCTAGTCCTTATCCGAGAAGACTCATTCTACCACCAGAGCCATGGAGTGAGTGAGACTCGAACCCCTGCCGATTTTAATATGGCAATGTATTACGGTTCCACTGTCTTAACCACTTGGCCACCCACTCACTCACTCCAGTATGAAAAGGCACGGAAGCTGATTATTCTTACTAGGGTTTCAGTCACTTTGCTATTCACTATACCATGCATCGTCTATACTTTAGTAGGATATACGGTATATTGGAGTTACAAAGTGCATAGGCCTATAATTACCATATATAGCATATCATCAACTTTTAGGTATAAGCACAATCTTTGTCATTGACATAGAAGAATATCATTACTCCTTGTTGGTCTTGCATTCTGAAAATCCAGGAGACGAGGAGAAGGTTGTGCACAAGTCTCCATTTTTGGCGGAAAAATGTTATCCATCGTTTGTCGCAGTTCCACATACACCCACAAAAATTGAATATTAATAGGATTTTCTTTCAAGCAAAAATTACAAACTTCGTGTTTGACGAGTTCCACAAAATGCAGTAATGTTGTACCTAAAGTATATGCCTCCTCTTGAAATACATTACTGAAAATCTATAACTAATTGGGATTCATGACAATACAAATAGATTATATTTTCATGTCATAATTGTTGCGAGACAGATTTTTTTTAAATATAAAAAGCAAATAAGTCGAGGCCTGTGTGTTCTTCAGTCAGCATTTATTTCTAAAATCCTGGACACGCCACTGCTATGAATATTTACCAATAATATTATAATATTCACGGTGTTTTTTAGAGTGTTGCTCTTTAAATTGAAGGTATAAAAGTTGTACCACTTATTACAAATGCCATTAAGTTTTGAAAACACGGTACTTTGATAAAGCAATCATTCAACTATAATCAAGATGTTTATATCAACTGTGATAGCATTTATCATCTACTCATTCATATTTTGTGAAGGACAAGGTAAAATATCAATTTTTCTACTTTTCATACATATACATGAGTGCTGTTGTTCACTAAGGTATTGGAATATTATGCCTAGTCAAATTCCATTCCATATTATGTTTTTAATATATTACAGGTTGTCTTGTATTTGTAGGAAAAGAAAACACTTTATCCCTCTATTTCTTCTGCACCGCCCTCTTCAACAACACTGTGATACTACATGTTCTCCGAGGAAACCCTTATTTGCACAATGTACTATATAGGCTAGTGTTATTATGATGTTTAAAATAAGATTATTTTATATCGTGAATGTTGTGCATTTATAATAAACTTATGTTTGTATAACTTAAAATATTACAGTACATCTTTCATTAGTATCCACATAATATTGTTTCAGTATCGCAATTCAATAGTTAAATATTTGATCAGGGTGGTAACTTAGTAGGCCTAACATAATCATGTAAATTTTACATTTATTCATTCAGTTACAAATCCACATTAAAATGCATCACAATCATCATTATACTATACGTTTAAGTAATTTCAAGTAAGCTCATACATTTTTTTTTGTAATCTAAAATTCTTTCATTTTTACTGTGATTTTTATATCTCTAAAATACAAGAGAAAATAATATTTAGCTTTTTGTTTACATTAGTGGCTTCCACATGTAGTAACATGCCGATTGGTCTCGCTGCTGACGTCCAAAGCACAAAGTTTCCTGATTCAGCATTTTCAGCCAGCTCTTATGAAAGTTATGGCCAAAGACCATCAAGAGGTAGATTGAATGCAAAGCATGAGGACGATAATAATATGGGAGCGTGGATGACCAACAATGATCCGTGGATTCAAGTATATTTGAAAGATGTCATTGAAATCGGAGGCATAATTACACAAGGACAAAATGGTGCTAGTAACTGGGTTACGAAGTTTCAAGTTTCATACTCAAAGGATGGAAAAGTGTTTTTCTACGTCAAACAAGCCGGTTCTAACAATGAGGTGTCTTTACTCTACTTTATTTTTGATACGTTTCTATAATTACAATAATAAAGCCATATAGATTGGTAATCATAACATGATTGACATTTACCGAGAAATTATTACTTTATTTTAATTGACAATGCGTTAATTTTATTTAAACATTTTAAACGTTCTAATACAAAAAATACAGACAACAGTCTCATATGGAAAACATCATACATGTTTGACAGCTCATACAATTCATACACACTTAAAATATATAAAGACAAATTGAGAATATATTATAAAACAAAACAGTATCTGTACAATTTGTAGGGTTCTTCACAATAATTTAGATCCTTATTTTGCTGGTTTTTAGTTCTGACTCCAATTATTCCAGTCATTAGCATCGTGTGATAGCTGTCTCTTCCGAATATAACTAATTTAATTTTAATTTGTAAGCTGTGTTTTTTAAAAAAATATTTACATTTAAATAGGTCTTTACTGGGAACACTGATTCAGACACAGACAAACGCAACGACTTTAAGTCGATTTTCGCCCGTTACATACGGATTCATCCAAAGGACTGGAATGGAGCTACTAGTCTCAGGTTTGAACTTCTTTCCTGTGGTAAGTATATACTCGTTTTACTTCTACATCATGCTTGCGCATCAATTGCTAATGGCCCAGTAACAAAATAGCAGCCGTCTAAAACAGAAAAAAAAAGGAGTAAATCCAAAAACATCGACAAACCAAGCCAGTACTATCCTAATCATGTTGCTTGTTTACGAGAACTCGTTTTTTTTCTGGTGACGTTGAAACTAACCCAGGACCAAAGGAAGTTAAATGTCTACTTTTAAAACGCGCGTAGCATTAAAAATAAAATGCATTTTAGACCACCAAAAACAAACTTCTTCATCAATCTCTTAATATAAGCTAATACTTGAATCCACAAAGCCTGAATTGTGCTAGTCGGTGATTTTCAGTGGAATGACGACGGTAGCCATACTTATAAATCCAACTCTGCTAGTATGTTTGTTTTCTGACCAAATTCTTAATCCTTTTAACCTTTCCTAATATAATTTTGTAATACTAGTATTTTAGATCTTTTACTTTGTAATAATAATTTTAAATACAATTGTAATGTTTCCATTGATGACTCGATCGTCTTTGAGTCTGATCATGAGTCCCTTCATATTAAGTTTGATATTGATTCCTGTTCTCGAGATAGTCATACTTTTAGGACTATTTAAAATTGTTCTAAAACTAATTGGGCTGTTATGTGCAATCTTTTTGATATATGTACCTTGGGATATCCTCAAGAGCTTTAATGATGTCTGTCTGGATGTGTTTTATAATTTTGTCTCATCTACTATTAAAGATATGGTTCCCACTATTACCCCCAACGGTTCGATAACAACTTTCGCAAAGCTTTAAATATTAAAGAAAATAGGCGTAAATTATATAGACAATATCGTACTGAATTTCATAACAATGAATTTATCTATGCTCGTAGACATTTTAAACAACTTTGTAGAGTTTAAGTATCAAGAACCCTACATTTAAGAGTAACTATAAACAAACAGCCCCAACCATACTCAAGTATGGAGCTACTGAAGCTTGCAAACCTAATGATATTGATGAAGCCAATTTTGTATAATTTATTTGCTAGCTCTAATGATGTTAAGATTACTATACTACCTTTCCTGATTTTGCTGAATATCCCCTTGATACTCTTTCTAATTTTTCTGTCAATTCTATTGAGGTTGTTGCAAATACTTCTCAAGAATTAATCCCCATAAAGCGTTTGGCTGCGATAGGTTATGGAGAGTCGGTATTTTAAAGTAATTAAGTGCTAGGTCATAACAAATATACTCAGGCCCTAGAATGATTCTAAGGGCTCTTTTTTGGAGTTTCTCTATTTGGAGCGATTGTTTAAGGGTAATAGCGCCATGCCAATTCTTGTATTTTCTTTACAATTGGGAACGTTGTAACGTTTGCTCCCAATTTAAAAAGCAGATTTTTGTTATAATATTTAGAATTTTCGCCCTATGCCGTTGCTTTCTCTTTAAGATTTCCGAAAAAATTGTTAATACTGTAAATGGTTTCAATAATTTTTTTGCTATCATTGGACCTAACCTAGCCAAAAAAATAACAAGTCAATTTCCAAGTCGTGATAGTCCCAATGATTATATTAAAAAACATATTCCAAATTCTATTTTTTAGAGGCCACTTCCAAAGAAGAATTAATTACAGAAGTGAACTTATTTAAGTCTAAAAATTTCAGCGGATGATGTACCTATGTATGTCAATAGTTAAACCCATTATATATGAAATCAGTGAGCCATTGACACATATTTATAATCGTTAACTTGAGACTGGTATTTTCCAAGACACCCTTAAGATTGCAAAAATTGTTCCCATCTACAAAGCTTGGGATAAAAGTAGTTTCTCAAATTATCGACCGATCTCCTTGTTGCCCAAATTTTCTAAAATTTTAGAAAATTATTTAACACCCGTCTGTTGAAATTTATAGACAAATTTGATATTTTATATTCAGGACAATTTGGTTTTAGGAAAAATATGTCCACTAGCCATGCATTGCTTCACTTTTCCAAGTTCATGCTTAAAGAGATGGACAGGTCTAACTATACAATCGGAATTTTTATTGACTTAAAAAAGGCGTTTGATACCATCGACGACAATATCCTTATAAAAAAAACTTGAACTTTGAAGCTTATGGTATTCGTGGAATTGCCAATAAATGGATGCAAAATTATCTTTCTAACAGAAAACAATTTGTAACAATACATTGTGATACCACCTCAGAATTAACAGACATTTTATGTGGCATTCCACAGGGATCAATTTTGGAGCCCACTTTATTCCTTTCATTTCTTTTATTACATTTGTAATGCTTCTTCCCTAATAGAATACACGCTTTATGCTGATGATACAAATATACTTTTTTCTGGTAAGAACCTGCAATTTATCTGTAATATTATTAATGATGAGCTAAAAAAAATAATACTTTGTTTAAGGTAAATAAACTGTAAAATTACATATTGTTGTGAAGTCTGGGGTTATACCTTTAGAACTAATTTAAATTTTTTATACATATTACAAAAAAGGCACTAAGACTTGTTATGAAAGTCCCATACACCAGTCCAAGTAAACCAATTTTCTATTTTTTTTAAACTCTTGATCTTTATAATTTAATAAAACTATATACAGTTTCTCTAATGCATAAAGCTTTTCATAACTTACTCGCAGCGATTGTACAAAATAATTTCATTTTATGCTCAGTTGTCCACGATAAATATACTCGACAAAAACATCAATTCTACCCACAATTTAAAAGAACCACTCAAAAATCATAAACTATCTTTTTTTTTGTTAAGATAAAAAAAAAGATTGTTTGCATTTTCTTAAAAGTTACATTTTCCTTCCCTATGACCTTGTGCCATTTTTCATATTACTATTTATATATATATATATACTATTTTGTAACAGGGGGTTTCTACTTATAAGCTGTGCTTCAGAGATTCCTCCTTTCCATTCATTCGTTTTGTAATGAATATTTATGTATGTTTATGTTTTTTGTTGTGAATGGAAATAAAGACACAAACAAACAAACAATCTCTTCTCGTATATATCACCTATTCTCTTTGCTGTCCAACATGACTTTGTCTCTGGCAGATCGTGTCAGACTGACCTTGCTATTCTATGTAATCAGTTGCTTATCAGTCTTTTGGGTTTAGAGAAACAATCTCAGAAGCATTCGATAAAGTATGACACGATATTATAAGTATCAAATTCTTACTTTATCACTTTTTTTTATTCAGTTCAAAACCAACAGCGATGAAATCTAAACATAATAATATATTCATATTTGAAACAATAAGATAAACTTAGATTGGAACATTACAGAGATTAAAAAAAAATTTACCCATAAATACAATTAAACTATAAATCAATATCCAAACAATTAACAAGCACACTATTAAATGTGTATCGGCTGAAAAATACCTCGTTTTGTGCATTCAACAACACGACCACAAGGAATTAACGTGAAGCAAACACTTGCCTGCGAGTACGAGTTTGTATATTTAACTTAAACAAAGTAACAAGAGGACAATCATAAACAGAATTGAAAGAGTTGTTTAAAAATATCCTATCAAAAACAACTCTGCGATTTTCAAGACAAATAAGAGAAACATTATAATTATGACAATAAAAAAAAAATACTCATTTTTATTACAACAATAACCTGTCTATTGAAAGGTTTAACTTTCAAAAAGATCTGAAAATTAACTTTATTAAACATGTTGTTGCTAAGGGTAATAGAATGATGGGTATGCTTTGGCGTCACTGTAAATTGATAGTGTTACTAAACTTTTATTATTTCTTTTGTCCGATCGATTTTTTATTTTTCATCATTTCAATTTCGATCTCTCAATCAAATCGTATCAAACGTGTTCAATACAAATTTATTTATTTCATTAACTAAAACAATTCTGGTCTTCTAATCATCTTCCTCTGCTTCATAATCGGAGAAGTTTTTTCGATTTGATTTTTTTCTTCAAATGCTTTAAACTCCTTTTTAAATTATAATTGTTGTCATTTTCTCTCTTAAAATTGATGTTCTAACTCTCACACTGACCTTTTCCCCTTGTCCGTTGTCGAACGTAACTAAAAATGATTTTAATCAAAGATTATCCAGGCTTTACAATTTAATTTCTATTAAAGGTAAGACTATCGATATTTTTTTTGACACTTTGTCAATTTTTAGACCTAAAGTTCTTAAAGCAATAAAAAAAATACATATAGTGAAATACAAGAGAAAACAATATTTAGCTTTTTGTTTTCATTAGTGGCTTCCACATGTAACATGCCGATTGGTCTCGCTGATGACGTCCGAGACACAAGGTTTCCTGACTCAGCATTTTCAGCCAGTTCTTATGAAGGGGAGGGCCAAAGACCATCAAGAGGTCGACTGAATTCAATGCATGAAAGCTCTTCTAAAATGGGAGCATGGATGGCCAATGATCCTTGGATTCAAGTAGATTTGAAAGGTGTCTTTGACATCGGAGGCATAATTACACAAGGACAAAATGGTTATCCTTACTGGGTTACGAAGTTTCATGTTTCATTCTCAAAGGATGGAAAGGCGTTTATCTACCTCAGACAAGCCGGTTCTAACAATGAGGTTTCTTTACTCTACTTACTTGAAGAACTTCATTTTTTTTGATACGTGTCTATAATTACAATAATAAAGCCATATAGAATGGTAATGCATAACATGATTGACATTTACGAAGAAATTATTACCTAGACAATGGGTTAATTTATTTAAACAGACTGTATTAAATGTACGTTCTAATACAAAAAATACAGAAATACCACAGAAAACTGTATTGGTCTCATATAAAAAATAAGAAGTTAATTCGATGTTGGCAGCTCATAGAATTCATACACGCTTAAAATATAATCAAAAGACAAATTGAGAATAAAGGAAAACATTATCTGAATTATTTGTAGGGTTCTTCACAATGTTTTAAATCCTTTTTTTAATATGTGAGTTCCTACTCTATTGACATCACTTTTGTTGAGTTTAGACTCTTTATTTTAACCTCTTTGGTTGGAATATGCCAGTCATCAGCATCAGGATTACTACTTTGATTTTAATTTATAAACCTACGGATTTTTAAAATGTTTACATTTAAATAGGTGTTTACTGGGAACAATGATTCAGACACACCACGCACCAACTACTTTGGATATAAGATTGCCGCTCGTTATATACGGATTCATCCAAAGGAATGGCATGGAGCTACTAGTCTTAGGTTTGAACTTCTTTCCTGTGACTGGTAAGTAGGCCTATACTCGTGTACTTCTCTGTATGATACTGACATCATGCCTGTGTCAAACTAATCAAGTGGCAAAAAAAAGCAATCTTAGGCCTACGTGGAAAGGACTCTGGTAACTGACCTAACGGACCAATCATGTTACCTTAAAAAGGTCTAGTAATTAGTGTCGATATTATTATTGTTTTCTCACAAATATATTAGAACCCATAACTTTAAACATTACCCTTTTAGAAAGTAAAATCACTGAGTAAAGTCAAGATAGTGTAGTATCTTCTACACTACCTTTGGTGATGAGCTTGATATTTCGGTTCATTTTAAAAGAATACAGATTTTATTTTTTATTTCTGAAATTATCAATGAACTTGAAATTCAATACTATTGAAAATAGGCATCATCTGTAAGTACTGTATACCAATTTACACCAAAACATTCAGGACGATAACTTTAAAATTGTGAACGCCATCGTGCAAAAAAAAAACCAAATAAAACAAACACATCAAGTACGTACTATTGCCAAGTACATTATATTTTGCCAAGTAATAAAGTAAATTCTAAGCAGGAAAGAGTGAAATTCTAAGAAGGAAAGAGTGAAATTTTAAGTAGGGAAGAGTGTAGTGTATACTGATTCTAAGAATTTTCTGAAAAAGTGACAAAATTAATTTATTTGCTCTTCTACCTGAATATACTCACTCTTGCCTGATGTAAATATTTACTTACAAGTAATGCAGCTTATCCGCAATGAGACATTATGAATTATTTCTTTCGTAATCTTTTTTTTTTCAGATAAATAGAACGGCAAAAGAAACTACTGTCAAGTTATGAACGTCTGACCTATAGAGAATTAACAAAATATCATCGAATAGTAGTGTAGTATTAGTAATATAAATTATGGAAAATCGTGATATTTAACAGCTAAATTAAATTATAAAATGTTTAAACAATTATTGTGACGGTGAAATTTTTAATTAGAGAAAACAAATAGGCCTAAAACATAATTATATTATAAAATGTCAAATGTTGCATTTTAAATTACGGATTTAATTAGATGTATAGCAAATTTGGAATTCATACAGTTTGAATTATGAAATATAAATTAAATAAATTGTATTGAATGAAACTTAATTTTATATTATGAATATGTAGAAATACAATTTTAGAACTTGTTTTGTATTGTCTTTGCATGTCTCCACTACTCAACTTGTTTTGTATTCTCTTTGCATGTCTCCACTACTCAACTTGTTTTGTATTGTCTTTGCATGTCTCCACTACTCAACTTGTTTTGTATTCTCTTTGCATGTCTCCACTACTCAACTTGTTTTGTATTGTCTTTGCAATGATTTCGTTTTTAGCTTTAAAAAATAAATAAATAAATGATCAACACACAAACAATCAAAGGGACAACAAATTGACAATAAATTGAACAAACGATGAATAAATGAACGAACGAATAATGAACAAACGAATGAATGGCGACGTTATATATTGGCGTACAACAACACTAGTTTTATATTTTACGAAAGCGACCAGATTAACGAACACTATACTTCCTGATATAAATCAATGTTTAGCGCCAGTAGTTAGTCCCGATCACATTCCCCTGTCAGCAACAAACAATCCACACATTTGACAAATCAGAGCATAGATTTAGTTTCAGTCTAAATTATTATCCCCTTAGAGATACAGAATGTTTAGAAGCATTAAAGGCGATGGATAACAATAAAACCCCTGGGACAGATGGTTTTCCTGCCAAGTTTTATAAACTATTTTGGAATGATATAAAAGATACGCTAATTAACGCTTACCATTATTCTTTCCAATCCGGGTTTTTAAGGATCTCCCAGAAACGAGGGGTGATATCACTTATACCGAAAAAAGATAAATCTCCGCTATTATTGAAAAACTGGCGTCCCATCTCGCTTTTAAATGTGGATTATAACATTTTAGCAAAAGCCATTGCGACTCGTTTAAAATGAGTGCTCAAACGGGCTTTCTTAAAGGCAGATATATTGGAGAAAACATAAGATTAGTCTATGACGTAATAGAATATGCATATAGATATAGAAATGCACAACAAGCCAAACTTACTATTTTTTTGTAGATTTCGAAAAGGCTTTCGATAAGGTGAAATGGGACTTCCTTGATATGTCTCTTAAGAGATTTGGCTTTGGTAAAAATATGATAAATTGGATAAAAATATTATATAAAGACATTGTTAGTTGCGTTATAAATAACGGGATAACATCAAAATTCTTCAATTTAAAACGAGGCCTGCGTCAAGGATGTCCCTTATCCCCATATCTTTTTATAATTTGTGCAGAAACACTAGGTAACATGGTACGTCAATCAGACACATTTAAAGGTATAGAGTACAATAATGTAGACATAAGAATTAGCCAATTTGCAGATGACACTGTGTTTTTTCTCAAAGACCAAAACTCAATTAAACCGATTATAGATATACTGGATGAATTTTCTATATATTCTGGACTCAGAATTAATTATGAAAAAAGTAACATTATGAGAATAGGATCTTTAAGAGACTGCGACTATGAAACGCCATCTGAGAAAAGTATTTCATGGACCAAAGGCCCAGTAAAATACTTGGGTGTTAATATTTCTTGTAATTTTAATGATATTTTCAGACTCAATTTTCCAGATAAAGCTAAAAATGCTGAACAAGTATTAAATATGTGGAAACAACGCTCACTTACTTTGTTTGGAAAAGCAACTATTATTAAGTCACTGTTTCTCCCGATATTCACGTATGTTTTCTCAAATTTACCAGACTCACCCGATTGTTTCCTTCAAGATATTCAAAGTAAAATATTTAAATTTATGATGGAACGGAAAACCCGATAAAGTCAAAAGAAAAGTCATGCTTAACAATTTTGACGAAGGAGGGTTAAAAATTCCCCATATTAAGAGTTACTGTACATCTCTCAAATCATGTTGGGTGAAAAGATATCTTGATGGAAATCAATCCAAGTGGAAAGTGTTTTTAAAAAGTAAGATTAAAGAGGTTGGAGGAAATATTGTTTTCGAAACCAACTTTTCTAAATCTTCAAAAATATTAAAACAATTTGAAAGGTTCCATAAAGATGTACTCTCTGCTTGTAGAGCCGTATACGATAGAGGACATCTTAAATCAATCTTTATGGAGCAACTCATGTTTTGATAAAAGAGAATTTAAGGTTGAACAAAATTGGTTGGTTAAAAATGTAAACTATGTAAAAGATGTCGTGAACAAAGAAGGGAAAATATTAGAACTAGACGAATTTAACCAAAAATATAATTTTAAACCAGACTTCTTCTTATATCACCAAATTGTAAATTCAATTCCAAAGCTCTGGAAACAGAAATTAATTGAACAAGGTGTAAACACAACTAACGAAGTTGAATCCAAATTACAGACATTCATTTCTGTGAAAACGAGAAATTGTCATTATATCTATAAACACATTATATTAAAAAATCTTGAAGAGCCAATTGGAATTGAATCCAAATGGGAAAAGGAGTTTGACAACAAACTTGATTGGAAAAACCTTTTCTCAAATTTACACGCCTGTACAAATGACACTAAGCTAAAAAATATAATTTATACAAATACAATGCTCTTTAAGATGTCAAAGGTCGATTCACCAATGTGTAGTTTTTGCAAGGAAAAGCAGGAAACACTGCTACATATGTTCTTTGAATGTGATCTGGTAAAGAAAATTTGGGAAAATGTAAAACAATATATGTATCGAAATATCAACAATAACTTAATTATCACCAAAGAAAGTATATGTTTTGGTTTTGGAAAAACACACAGTGATGCAAACATTTTAATTTTAATTACAAAGTGGTACATATTTAGTTGCAAAATCAAAAAACAATTACTTAATTATAATCATTTATTTCACATTTACCAAAAATACAAGGCAACCATATTATTAACAAAATGATTTTTATAAAGTGTATTTTTGCGATACATTATTTTTTTTTTCTTTAATTTCATTACTCTCTTATTTTTGAGAGAGTATTATATCGTTTTAATAGTTACGTTGCCTTTATATATTAATTTGGTATTATGTATGTGTTGAAATGAAATAAAAAAAAAAAAAAAAGTATAAATTATTAAATTAGCCGTACCCGGCGTAATTCCGCACACTACATTCTAATACGACATGCATGATTAAAAATCGAAATCGCTTGATTGGGGAGTGGACGATTTAATATGAAATAGATTTGATAACATCTTGAAAGATTTGTTAGATAAACCGATTATGGGATGGGATGTCAAATAAAAGCATTGTATCAAAAGTAAAGCTTTAAAACTAGAATAATGCTGAACGCTATAATCAGGGAGAGTTAAATTAACTCTTCCCTGCTATAATGAACTAAACTGAGCATAATATAATAAGGATAGCCCAAGTTAAACAAGAAATATTTCTTACAAAAAACGGTTTTAATTAGTGTTCTTTCTTCCTTGAATTGTCATTTTGTGCCAAAAGTGCAGGAAGTTGACGCTCTAGCTCACGACTATTTAGAAGCTAACATTCAGACCACTAATCATTGTTATCAATACATTTATATAAACATATATTAAATATATCAGAATAGTATTTTTTAAAGAACATCGTCTTCAACATTATGATGCTGTACTCGAGCTGTTCAACCGGTTTTCAGCCATCAAAAACAATTATCGTAGGAGATAGGAAAATGCGAAGCATCCTCGTATTGTTGTGTTTTAATTGTCAATAACTAATTATCGAACTCAATTTAATTAGTAAACAGGGTTACATCAGGTGGTTAAAATCAGTACCGGAAGTTCGAACCAACTGTATATACCATCGAGTAAACATTCTAGAAATAACGCGCGATTTACCGAATTTTGCCGTTACGTAAATTTATATATAGATTATAAGTTTCCTAATTAGAATATGAAAGTAGTGAATTAGACAAATGCGAATGACACTGTAAAGAGACTACTGTTGGGGCAGCCTGCCAACGATAGTTTGCAGACATTAAAGCATTATTTACCAGTAGTTTCAAAAGTTAAAAATATATTGTCCTCCTAAAAAAATTGTTTCAAATATGCCATTTTAATTCCACGTAATAGTTATTCACTTTGAGCAAAAACTGAATCGAAAAAAAAATTATTCACCTGAAAAAAAATGTAATTTAAAGCATAAAATGCTTAAATTGTTTGTCAGACAATAGTTTTTGGTTAAAATTAACCGTTTCTTTTGTCTTTTTATAAGTGAAATAATTATTTTTTTTAAAGAAGTGAATAACTTTATTAAAAAACTACAGAATGGCCTATTTAAAGTCTGACTTTTTAAATCTTCTTTTCATGTTTTGGGGGACAATTTTGTTATCTACATATTTTTATAATTGGTAATCAATGTATGATAAAGAAATTAAATATAATAAATTTATAAATGTATATGTGCTTATAATAGCAAATATATAAATTAGTTAATACATTCAAACCTGATGTTTCTTAAAAAAATATTATCTCATCTAAAAGAGACAGCCGTGGCCAAGCTACAATGGCACTACTTCTCTAGGTCACCCCTATCATCAGAGGCAGAAATATAAATATATGTTCTAACACTACAGTTAACAATCATTCAGGGCACAACCCAAGAAGGAGACACTTTGTTGGGTCCAGAAAGTGGGTTCTATTGTAATAAAATACCGTCTATGTACTTATGTATTTGAACTAGAAATAAACCATGCTTGGTCAGTTTTGAGAACAAATATTTTAATTTATATTTTTTGCTAAAAATATTACACAGCATTCATATTCTATTGGAAAGATAATCTCAACGTCGTGATGAGGTAATTTCCTGATTTATCGTAATCAAAACGGTACTGGGTATGGTCTACTAGCTTTTCTGCTCCCAACCAGTACATCCATTCATAGAAACCTTGATGAAGTAAGCCTATCTGATGGTAACCATAGAACGGTCCCGAGTAACGACTAGTCGATAGAAGATTGAAAACATTGTTAGAGATAGAGTATACGATGTTTGATTATGTGTAGATTTGTGATTTGTTCTTTTATTCTAATGATGTTCTGCATAAGGAAATGGAGATAGTAGTTGGGTAAAATGATTTTTTTATATCAATTAATTAAATTATCGTAGATTGTATATTATGCGATAAATATTGTTTAATAAAGTTTTGATATATTATTATTATTATTACATCAATATAATTTGTAATCAAATACATATAGTATTTATTGATTATGAACACTAATAGGCTTGTGATATGAAATGGCGGCCATTTTGGACGTCAGCTTGGATTTGAGGATGACCACAGTAAATTTGCAACGATAGAATCAGAGAGTTTATTGTGCAGAGAGGTGGCAATGCAACACTTCTAAACAAGCTCTTGAAACTCTGCTTAATGAAACATGCTATGAGTTTTTAGTACTATTCATAACAATAGAAGTCCAGTCAATCTATGACAAAAAAGGGCGTAACCCAAAACAAATTGCAATAGTTTCCAAACCTTTTTTATTTGATTCTATAAGCATCTGGGAAGATCATTGAGTGGAGCTGTGGCTTGGTGGTTATGATGCTTGGCTACCAATCTAAGGGTCCTGGGTTCAAGTCCTGTCATATGTCAGGGTTTTTTTCTCATGACAATTTACAACTCCACTCCCAAAGACTTAATAATAAGTCTTTGTTTATGTAGAGCATCTTGTGTATATGTTTGTCTTGTGAAATTATTAAATAGTTTATCCATCCTGTAATTGGCGGGTTACTCGCTGTTGGATGAGTATGAAATAAAATAAAATAAAAAAATAAAATAAAATCTACCAAAATCGGTTCAGTGGAACATACTTTTTAAGGGGTTTTAAGGTCATAGGGGTCAAATTACACATTTTTCTATTTTGAAAACTACTAGGCGTAGCATGTTAATTTTGGTGTCAAACTATTCAGAAGACCCATATTTATATGTACTCTAATGAAACCTTTTTACCAAAAATTACAGGAAAGCATGTTTTTGACCTTTGACCTATTTTATTGTATATATTCGTATATTCGTATCTTAGTAACCAGTGGGCGTAGATGAGCGTTATTTGCGTCAAACTACTCATAAGGTCAATGTTTATATTAGTTCTAATGGAAAAGATTCGTGTAAAATGACCGGAAGTCATTATTTTGACCTTTGACACATATTCATTATTTTAGATTTCTCAGTAACTACATTTTTTATATCTCAGTAACCACTAAGCACAACTTCGTCAATTTTGTGTCAAAAGATTCAGAAGACTCATATTTATATTCACTATAGGCCTAATGAAAAAGTTTTTTAAAAAATGGATAGAAACTATGTTTTTGACCTTTGACCTATTATACCAGTATATTTGTTTATATTTACTCTAATGAAAACAAATGCAAATGTACAATATAACCGAAAATCATTATTTTGACCGTTAACATTTTCTAGTCGTGTCATGAATAAATCTCGGGTCTCGAGTATAACATTTTAAATTTGACCAAATAATAAGTGCGGCGATCTGACAGACGTTGGGCTGGAATATCAACTGAACTTGCCATAGAACAGTGTCTTATGCGTAGCATAAAAACAAGAGGAGGTCTAACAAGAGGGCGAGGATTAACAGAAATTCAACGACTTGTCTGGGTCCTTTCAACTCCAGTCTGCGCCAAGATCAATCATTCAATGCAAGAGTTCACTAACGTGTTGTATACTACCAGTGAACAACATAAAGAAACAACATATGCCAGAAAGATGAAGGACCTCAGTGATGTACAAGACATATCAAGGTATCTGACACAGCGAAATCCATTCAATACAGACAGTACAAAATCACTGACAAACATTGCAACTGGAGTGACGGCACATATCAATGTACAGGGCCGTAGCCAGGATTTGTCAAGGGGGGGTTCGGACACTAAGTATTTGGGTCAACCCCCCCCCCTCCCCCTGGGGTGGGGCCTGAGGCGAAGCGAATTTTGTTAAATGACACCCCTAGATGGCCGGAAAAGACACTCTCATGCAGCATGCTACCAATGAGCAAAACGATCGTACTTGGACTCGTGGACTATTTAAACGATAACATTTATTGCCGTATGTTAGATGCGCGTGCTCTGTGCGGAGCCGCCGATTGTTTGATCATTTACTCGATATTTTGTTTTGCGTTCAAGTTCAATGCGAACGTACGTCTAGGAGAAGCCCCGAAAAAAGCACACTGGGTGAAGGCAAATGCAATTCTTATTATAGCTCTATCTGAATATTTATTTACAGCAATTTGTTGAGGAAATTAATTATGCCAATGTAAATAGGTGATATTGATACATTTGAGTACGTATCGGCTGGTGGTCTAGAAAAAAAATAATCGGATGCCATAATGTGAACTACAGTACATGATACCATAGATATTATAGTGTAAAATATTAATATTCACTATAATCCTCTATGATACATTACACTTCATAGCCACACATAAATACTGATGTATGTCGGAAGGCTATATACTTTATGCATGCTGTCTGACTGCCAGTGATCTAAACAATTGGTACGCAGTTGTCTGGCGGTGTCCTTTGTACGAATCGTTCGTGCCCCAGCTCGCTGTGAGACGCGTCAATATCATGTTACATGCAGGGACCAAACATTTATTTTTCAGGTTAAAATCGGCAATTCATTTGCAAATCTTAGAAATTTACAGACACGTATCGCTCGAAGTACGCTCATACAGGGAAGAAGGTACTGTATGAGTTATTTCGAACGAGTTTACGAATTTTTCAATTTACGAACAACTTTTTGTACTGTGGGGCACGTATTTGGACGATTTTCGGAGATGAGGGTGAGGTATTGGGCATGTCGGGGATGGGGGTTTGCAGTCGGTTAAGGGGGGTTCGCTGTAAAGGGGGGGGGGGGGGGGTTCGCCCGAACCATAAAAACACCCCCTGGCTACGGGCCTGATGTAGACTGTGACAATGCCAAGCATGTAGCAGGCCCGTAGCCAGGGGGGTTTTTATGGTTCGGGCGAACCCCCCTTTACAGCGACACCCCCCCCCCACCCTCTTAACCGACTGCGAACTCCTATCCCCGACATCCACAATACCTCACCACAACCTCATCTCTGAAAATCCTCCAAATACGTGCCCCACAATACAAAAGGTTGTTTGTAAATTGAAAAATTTGTAAACTTGTTCGTGAATACCTTATTGTTAAACAAATGAATTGGTTGCCGATTTTTACCTGAAAAATAATACGAATTTTTGGTCCCAGGATGTAACATGATATTGACGCGAGCTTGGGCACGAACGAATCGTACAAAGAACACCGCTAGACAACCGCGTACCTATTGTTTCGATCACTGGCAGTCAGCATGCATAAAGTATATAGCCTTCCGACGTACATCAAAAAATGGAACGCTGCGGTTACCTACAATATTTATGTGTGGCTATGAAGTATAGTGTATCATCATCATCATAGAGGATTATAGTGAATTTAATATATTACACTATAATATCTATGGTATCATGTACTGTAGTTTACATTAGGCCTATGGCATTCGATTATTTTTTTCTAGACCATCAGCCGATACGTAGGCCTACTCAACTGTATCAATACCACCTATTTACATTGATATATTTAGTTTCCTCAACAAATTGCTGTAAATAAATATAGATAGAGCTATCAGGGGCGGTCGCAGGACTATTTTAAGAGGGTTGCCCAAAGACTCCAGGGCTGTAGACACTGAGTATTTGAGCAAGCAAATTGTTAAATGACACCCCTAGATGGCCGCAAATAGTACTCTCGCACGTAAATTTATGATAATTTTTTTTTCGTTCAATGCAAACGTCGCGGGGAAGTCTCCGATTAAGGTACTTTTGGTACGGTAATACATTCTAATAACTGTACTCAATTAATGTAAATTAATTATCAATTAATAATTTTAAAAAGTTGTACAAAAAATATGAAGCAGTTGCTATAAATATATTGAGCAAAAGGTTAAATTGTATAATTTGGAATTTTAATTCATTTAAAAATGCTAAATAAAGTCAGATGTTAAAACCACATTTTCCAAAAATTCATTTTCATTTATCCACTATAAACTTTACAAAAGTGTTGTTTTAAACCACACTCCAAATAAAACAAAGAAAATAATGATAGGAAATTTGCAGAAAGAAGCAAACTTTGCTCTGTTACCGGTATAACACGGTTCAAATTTTGGAACGTCTATAAAATAACTACGGAAATTCGGCCTATTTACGACGAACGTACGGAAATGAAGATAAATAGGGTACTACACGCATCGGAAATACAACACTATACGCACAATTATGATTTGGCCTAAAAATTGGCCTTAGATTATGGAAAACCCCCGGCAAAACGCAATAATTATGGACAAATCGATTATTAGCCTTGGCAATATGCCTAATATTTAAAAAGAATGAATATAGGCTATATTTCGTTTGTCGATGAATTTTTTAAATCATGTGTGAATGATTGATCCATTAGAGGTAATCTGTGATGGTTCTAGTAACACTGCTATGCGTGCGTAATTTGTGAATAACGTAGTAGTATGCTACATACACGAGCCTAGATAGGGAGGATCTGTACTGTCGTTCATTGCGAGAGGAGGGGGAAGTCCGGTAATGTGTCATGAAAAATGTAACAAGCCAGAGATGAAATAAAATTACTAACATTTAGCTGATTGTCGTTGTTTTAGTCGTCGTCAGAAGTTTATCGACCGACATCTATTTCTCATGTGTAGTAGAGCGTTTCTTTGATTGAATAATTTTTTTTGTATTATAACACAAGTTCATTTTGGATTTTCAGTAAATTACCAATTGTTTATTCAAAGTCAAACTGTAACTAATCCCTCACTATTCAATCAAAATGTTATTATACTACTATATTGTTGAAAAATGGATTGCGTGACTTGAAAATAGATTGATAGTAAAATGTAATAAAGACACGTTCTTGTCTGGTTATTAGGTATGCATGCTCTGATAAAGCAGAAGATTATTTTTGTAGCGTTCCATTTAAAATAGATTTTATTACAAAGAAATATTTTGGTTGTGAAGGTCGTTTTAACAATGAGGCTAAGCCTATCAAGTTCCGTGTCCGGATTGTATACGATGAAATGGAACTAAATTTCAATTTAGTGGCAGAAACAACATTTAGTATGAAATTAAGGCTGTTGCCCGGGCCACAAGGGAAACACAGTGACAGTGGGACAGTGACCCAAATACTTAGTGTCCGAACCCCCCCCCCCCCCCTTGACAGATCCTGGCTACGGCCCTGTGTAGGTCAACAAATTGTGCAATCAATGACAAACCAAAAGGTCGCCGACTACACATTTCGGAAAAAGAGCCAATCCATTACAATGAACTCTAAAAGCGCATTGAAGATAAAAGATGATGTGGTCAATGTAGATCCTTTACTTCTATTTCAACGACTTGTAACTGCCGGCACAAGATGCGATAATGTATCAGATATATTTAGATTGTTTGAATCACCAGATATGATGAGGTCTGCAAATAAAGCTAGTTTAGCTGATAGTTTGTGGTCAACAGCAATCGAGGTTGCTCCAGAACCTCCTGGTCAAATTCAGTACGTCTTAGATGGAGGAGCACTACTTCATAAAATTCCATGGACAAGAGGGGCTTCAGGGGTGACATTATGAGAGTATACACTAAATATGTTTCTCACAAATATGGAAAATCCATTGTTGTTTTTGATGAGTACGATAACTCACTAAGTACAAACGACTGTACACATACAAGGAGAAGTGGTGGTGGTGGTGGTGTAGCTGTACACTTTGACCAATCTATGACATTACAAACCAAAAAAGAAGAATTTCTGTCAAACGTTCAAAACAAACAAAGATTCATTAAGATTTTGGGAAATAGTCTTGAAAAAGAAGGTTGTATTGTTCACCACGCAGAAGCTGACGCTGACTATCTTGTGTCGAAGATGGCTCTGTCCTACGCAGAACAAATAGGCACGGTTGTCATCGCAGATGATACAGATATCCTGGTCCTCCTTATCCACCATGGTGGTCACACCAAACATAATGTATGGTTCAAGCCAAACCAAAGGAAAGAAACTAAAAAGGTGCAACGATGTTGGAACATTGCGGCAACAAGACTTGACCTTGGCAGCGACGTTTGTAAATAATATCCTATTTTGTCACGCGTTCCTTGGATGTGACACGACATCGCGATTTTTTGGTATTGGGGAAATCAAAGCAGTAACTAAAGTAAGAAGTGACTGTTTCTTTTCTGAACAAGCCAAAGTGTTTATGACTTGTAAGGCAAACAGACAGGAGGCAATTGCAGCGGGTAATAACGCCATTTTGTCTTTGTATGGTAGCAGCAATAATGAAAACCTAGATGAATTGAGGTTTCGTAAATTTCATGAAAAGACTACATGCAGTACTAAAGCAGTTCATCCACGTTCTTTACCCCCAACGGCATCAGCGGCAAAGTATCATAGTCTAAGGGTGTACCAACAAGTTCAAGTTTGGCTTGGAAATGAAGAAAATGTACCTCCAGATAAATATGGATGGAAGATCAGCCAAGGCAGGATGATACCATATTTGACGGACAACCCCCCAGCACCACAATTGCTCCTACAAATCATAAGATGCAAATGCAAAACAGGCTGCTATAATATGAAATGCAGCTGTAGGAACAATGGATTAGATTGCTCCATGGCATGTAGTGAGTGTCGAGGTGTATGCGCAAACATTTCACTAGATGATAATAAATATACCGATTCTGAAGATTCAACAATGGGTTTGTAAAATCAGACGATTGGTAAATATTCTCTACCAGGCCTATTTGGATATTTTTCTGTTTTGTGTGTTTTTAGAGTAAATATAAACAGAATAATGAATAGTTAAATGTTATCTTGGGTGCTGATCTATGAAGAAATATAACACCAATATATTGCCCGAATTACTAAACGTTTTCTGGATAGACATCAAAGGTAAAAATAATTACTTTCGCATTGACTATATACACAGACATTTTTTATTAGAGTGGATATCCTTCTGAGTTGTTTGACACAAAAAATGCTCATCTAAACCCATAGTTCACAAAGATACAAATATATAAATATAATAGTTGAAAGCTTCCGGTCATTTTCTGTAAAAATAGTTTCATTAGAGTAAATAAATATGGTTCTTCTGAATTGTTTAACACAAAAGTTACGCTTATTGGTCACCGAGATACAAAAAATAAATTTAGTGAGATATGAAATAAAGAATATATGTTAACGGTCAAAACGATGACTTTTTCATTAGAGTGAATATAAGCATAGACCTTTTGAATATTTTGACACAAAAAATGCTCATCTACGCCCATTGGTTACAAAGATATGAATATACCAATATAATAGGTCAAAGGTCAAAAGAGTAGTTTCCGGTCATTTTTTTGTAAAAAGTTTTATTAGAGTGAATATAAATAAGGGTCTTCTGAATTGATTAACATAAAAATTACGAAGTTACGACTATTGGTCACCGAGATACAAAAAATTGAATTAGTGAAATAATATAAAATAATGAATATGAATATGTCAAAGGTCAAAATGATGTCGTCTGGTCATAATACACAAAACGTTTTTATTAGAGTGAATATAAACATAGACCTTCTGGGTATTTTGACACCAAAAACGCTTGTTTACGCCCAGTGGTTACCGAGATATGAATATGCCAAAATAATAGGTCAAAGGTCAAAAACATGGATTCCGGTCATTTTTGATAAAAAACTTTCATTAGAGTGAATATAAATATGGGTCTTCTGAATTGTTTGACACCAAAATTACCAAGTTCGGCCAAGCGGTTACTGAGATATACAAATATATAATTTGACCCTCATGACCTCTTGACCCCTTAAAAAAGTATGTTCCACTGAACCGATTTTGGTAGATTTTGGAAATGTTTCTTCCAGGAACATATAGAATCAAATAAAAAAGGTTAGGAAACTATTGCAATTTGTTTTGGGTCTATCGGTAGATTGACTGGACTAATATGACTTATGTATCTCAAGATCTTGTTCTGTTGTATACATCTTATCACAAGTATTGCAAATATATGTGGGTAATGAAATGTAATCAGAGTCTGAAGAAGGTGCTGGTGTCTTCCAGCCAATTTTTGGTTTACTTGGTGGATTATCTACAAAAAAACAGAACAAAAAAATGTGCCAAAGATATAAAAAGATAAAAACATACTTATAAAGCACTCATTTAAAATATATAATAATGAATAAAACGATTCATAGAATTTAACAAATTATTTTTGGGTTACTCAGTTGATTAAAAAAAAATCAGAATGTTTAATAACATATAGTAATCAATTATCAATATTAATACAATGACAATCATAAAATAAATACATTTACCATAAAGTACAATAACAAACTTCACATGTTTAATGTATACAGTAGCAATAATGTAATATCTAGGGAGCTTTCAATTCAACCACCTTGAACTTAAACATGAAACATTTGACCTGTAACCTTTGACCTTTTAAGTAAAGAATAAAATACACAGTTTGTAAGACTACTTACCATAAGAATCTCCAGCTGACTTGATGCTACCAGATGCTTTCAGTTTCCTGTGAGCTCCTAGACTTCCATTACCAGACCCTATTAACCTTTCAGACTGAACATTGTTTACTGGTATTCTTTTCTTTTCAGCTGTTGAAAAATAAGTAACATTGAAATTGAGCTGAGCTTCTGTTTTAATTGCAATATCCTTCACATATTGTGACACTGTACATAGAATCTGAGGAAGCATGTCCCAGTATCTTATTTAGAAAAGGAATAACATCTTCATTTACGAACCATACATTTATTTACCTGTTTTCCTTGTTGTTCCGTCGCGTGATGGTGGTCTTGGAAGATTAGAGCCGCTATTTTTATTATGTCTGTCTGCTGGAGGACTTCTAAACAATACAGTACAAGAAATTAATTTACAATTTCTGTTCTTTTAAATGTAAAGAACAGATACCTTTCAACTAACAATAGACAGTTTTCAGAGGTGTAGGCAGGGTAGGGAGAGCGGGTGGGGGGATTGTAAACTATCACACTGCTCGCACCCCCAGCCTATGCCTCTGGTAGTAGTAAACAAACAAAACTGTGAAGGATACTTGTGTTTATGTACATAGATGAAATAATTGCATACAAATGTTTTATACATTTTCACGCTGCTGCTCTAGCCAGCTACGTCACACGAGATGACTCATTCATTAGATGAAATCAAGCAGCAGTATAGTACTACACTTTGACATTTTTGTTAAAATGAAAACTCGACTATAATTTATAGGTACCACCTGTTGAATCCAAAAAACGGCTGGGAAAAGAGTCTAATGACAAATCCCAAAGCATTTCTGGTATTTATGAGTCCCATGATATTACTATAAATCACTGTCAGATAATCATTGAATTAATTATTATCAAAACTGTCCATTGAAGTTTTTGTTTGTAATAGGATACTTGAAGCATCTAGGCTTGATGAAGTGACCCCCAAACTTGACCATAGCAATAACAATAAGCGAGCAGCGTTTTTTGTAAGAATATTCTTGTTTACTTCTACATGGTGTAAAGAGCTACAGAAAAAAGGAAAAAAAAAGGAAAAATCTGACTTTGCAAAGAGGTCATTTGAGGTCACATTTGGTCAAATTTTTGGTACATACTGTACATACATTTATACATACACCTACAGGGTTACCATAACAACTGTTGCTATACGTAACTAAGGAAAATAAAATAATTAATAAATGTGGGGTTTCCAAATAATTTATTACATTTTACACTTCTACTGAGTACTAATTAAATCACAAGAAAAAAAAGTTCCAACAAATTTGACTTAAGAACAAGGCCATATAGATGGCTGCAGTCGCGTGCTTAGTGTTTACCGACCGACCGACCAACCTACCAACTGACCGAAATTACTGAACATGTTTAAAAATGTTGAAATGTTTAAAAACAGTTATATATTTTTAATTTACACGTGCGTAGCCTGTCACCTTTGACATGCTCGTATAACGTAATTTCGAGTTGAAAAGTAAGTCAAGAAAACAAAAATCGGGCAAAAAGAGTGCGCAACAACATTTAATGCAAAAATCTGCGCACTCATGGCAATTTTGTAAACGCTTAAAATTGCCTGAAACGTACTCTTATTTCGTCGAAAATTAATTTTGAAAATTTTAAGCGCGCGTACGCATGCGTTACATGCGTTACGCACGTAATTGTATTGCCATATGATGATTTATGCCCTGAAATTTATGAGTACCAAATTTTATTTAATTGTGATTCATGGTTGTGAAGATATGATTACAAACGTGATTTCGTTAAATCGTGCGTAGACCGCGTAATTTTTTATTGCGCACCGTGAAAACATAACCACATCGATTCCTGGCCATAAGGAATATACTGTGAAAAATTGACTTAGCTAGATTAAACTGTTCAAGATAAGGTCAGAAAGCGATAAAACACATAGTGATACCGGACCGACAGACCGACAGACATAGTGAACTATAGAGTCGCTTCCACGCGACTAAAAAGGTTGAAATGCAAAATATAGCCTTAACTTACTTATATGTATACAAATCCCTGTTATCTGTTAGCCGATGTTTTGAAGCATTCTGATTAGACATTTGCTGATTTCCAGTAGACTGTTGCCAGAGTGGTACAGCTGGTCCAACCTTTGTTCTCTGGAAAGAAATGTATAAATTCTATTAGTATAAGAATTGAGACCTGGACATGCCACATTCATTGACATAACTGTATCACCATGACCTATACTTACCTTGGCAGTTGTTTGCTGGCCTTCTTCAAACAGCTTGTTAATGCCATCTCTCAGCATGTTGTTTGTTTCCTCCAACACCTCAATCCGAACATTGTTTGCTTGCATCTGTCTTGACATTGTATCAGAATCTTCAATAACAAATTTAAATAACAATAAGTTAAATCAAAAAGTGAAAGAATTTCTTTTCACAAGACTACAGACAATACAAGTTGTGAGTTGATTGTTATATAATAAAGCTTTGAAATATTGCTAGTAACATTACCACAGTGACATTTACTTAGATAACAACAACCACAATATCAACAACAACCACAAAAATAGCAGCCACAACAACAGCCACAACATCACAACACAGCCAGGTCACTGTCAAGCCAGGACTGATCTGAGAGACATATTCTTCTAGTACCTTACTACAGCCCAGGCTTTTTAACTTACCTCTAGGCCTGGTCATTTTCAGACCAGTTGGCTGGTCTGGGTATTGGCAGATTATCCTCATCTTGTCTTCAGTTTCATTGAGCTGATCTTCTAGTGCAATGATCATCTTCTGAAGATCCTGAATTGAGTTCATCAGAAAATCCTTTTCAGTTTTCAATGCAGTACCTGAATCCTTGAAAAATAAAAAAAATCAATAGGTATTCGCTCGCGTACCATCTAGGTCGTGCCCACAGATGGTTCTCGAATACATAATAATTTCAGCGTTAAAAAACTGGCGATTTCAAATGTACGTACCGCAGGACAATAATACATGTCGTTTACAGGAACGAATAATTAGACACTGTGGTTTATGTACTGTAAAATTAGTACCCTGGGAATTACTTCCGAAAGAGAAACGTGTCACAAAATGAGACCAATTGTTTAAGTCAAATTTAAACAAACTTAAATTGTGTTTTGTATGTAACATTTGGGTTGAGGGATGGGAAAGAGGATGGGTGCAAAGAGGAACAATTTTTAAATATATTCTTTACCCATTTATTAACGAAATACAGTATTAATTGTTTTCATGTTTTACAAATAATATACCACAGTAAAACATTGCGATTTAATACTTTGTTGAAACTATCACCGTCATAGTCGATTGAAATAGTACAGTACATGTAACGATACATCACTACGACGTATATATGTTTATATAATGTAAAACAATTTGTGAAAACCACCTCTATTCGGGGAAAATCATAAATTCGATTTAATCGTCAATAATATTAAATTATCTAACTCAACTTAATTAGTAGGCCTAATGGTTTTCAATTGTTTCTTAGAGCAAATTCATACTTAAGTTGGTTCCTACCCTACCCACCCCCTACCCTCCAAAGTTGTTCTGCGTTTAGGGCATGTGATGTACCGTAGGCCTATCCTCTACTGGTTTTACAACGCTACTCATGCCAGTGAGGGAAGGGTGCTGATATGGGTGGTTTAACTGCATTAATAAAGATGTGTACATAATATACGGCGAGTGAAAACGCTAGCTCATTATCCGTTTAAACAAATTTATATCCAACCTCTGCAGCACAGATTGAAAAAAAAAATGGATCGAATTTCTGTTATGAGTATACAGTAACTCTACTTGCCTTTACGACGCCTGAGGGAATAGACGCTTGTGGAACAGAGATTGGAATGTTCCATTCATTTCAAATCAATACATTTATATAAACGTATGTTAAATCTATCAAAATAGTATTTTTTAAAGAAAATCGGCCTGTCTTCAATATTATGATGCTATACTCGAGCTGTTCAACCGGTTTTCAGCCATTAAAAACAATTATCGTAGGAGGCGATAGGAAAATGCGAAGCATCCTCGTATTATTGTCTGCGGGTATTTTTCAAGACGGACATCCATTAGACAGTGTATACCAACATCGAAAAACACCCTATTTGGGGCAAATCGTTGAACCTAAATTCGTTTTAATCGTCAATAACTAATTATCGAACTCAATTTAGTTAGTAAACAGGGTTACATCAGGTGGTTAAAATCAGTACCGAAAGTACGAACCAACTTTATATACCATCGAGTAGAAATTCTAGAAATAACGCGCGATTTACCGAATTTTGCCCTTACGTAAATTTATATATAGATTGTGCTTTCAATTTTATTGCTTAGTGTGATACTAAGCATTTGTCTTTTCATTGCTCGTTATTTGTTCTAGCAGTTCTAACCAGAATAGTAATTACCTCCGCCAAGGAGGTTATGTTTTCACCCTGTATGTTTGTGTGTGTGTTTGTGTGTTTGTGTGTGTGTTTGTGTGTGTGTCTGTGAACAGCCTGGAGGCCACAGTTTTTATCCGATTCTAACCAAATTAGGACACAATGATCTATGCCCAAAAAGCTCGAACGAGTTCGAATTTGAGGGGTAAAGGTCATAGGTCAAGGTTACAACTAACAAAAAACTATTTTACTGCCTAGAGACCACAGTTTTGATCCGATTCTCACCAACCTTAGCCACAATGATCAATGACACATCATATAATTGTGGTTAAATTTTGAAGGGTCAGGGTCAAAAATCAAGGTCCACAAAAAAAAAGAAAAAAGAAATAAAAAAATAATTAAAAAAAAAACCCTCAGTGGGACTTGAACCAGCGATCTCAACTGTGAGAGGCTGGACACATAACCATTACACCACACTGTCATCCACAACTTTGTAGTGTGCAGTTAACATATTTACACTTAGAACTAATAAAAAAAAATGTAAAAAAAAAAAATATTCAGGGGGCATTTTATGTAGGGGAATTTTACAGTAGGCGGAGGTTTGTACTCTCGGAGTACCCTCTAGTTAGGATATATAATTGTACTAAATACTCCAGTGGTTGAGGTTCAAACAACCACCTACCCTGTCTTTAATGGGTTCATTTTAATGCACATAGACAGATACCCATGGTATCAATGTGATCTAAAGGCATATTAGGATGAAAGCACAACTAGATGCTTATGATGAGTCTAAATTGATTCCCTATCATTGTGTCACCTCTCTCCTACTCTCTATTCAGACTGATGAATGAATATGTTCTACCTTCTCTTGCTTTAACTCTTCTTTCGATGCTTTCAGTTCTTTCTGTGTTGATGTCAACTTATCAAAGGCCTTTTCATTTTCTTCTTCAATTTCATCCACCTTCTCTTTCAACTCTTCACATTCTTCATTAAGTTCATCGACTCGTTGTAACAGGGCATCATGTTTCACTTGTAAACCCTTACATAAACCAAAAGGTTAATTAAAACGTACAACATAGTATGGCTCTTGGATACTTCATGTTTTCAGACTAATGAGTGTAATTAACCGATTAATTTAAAAAACAAAAAGTACTCATCTTTTTAAGAGTATGTGTGTGTTTGCATGTTTTACAGAATTAATCATTATGATGAACAAGTTCCCTAAATATACAATCTTTGATGGAGAGTATAATATACATTTTAAAATTAATGAGGTCTGCAGGTAGGCCAGATCCAGAACCATGACTGCAATTGTACATGCATTTAAAGCTGACATTTATTTTGTTAATGAGCTTCTTTTACAATCGGCTTAGAAAAACTGTTGGTAATGTAGCTGACTATGTTTTTGTATACTTCTATTCTTGGCCTGTTCTTTTGTTAGAACCCTGGCCTTTTCATCTAATTCAGTCAGGGTTGTTTTAAGCTCATTGTTGATGTCTTTCAAACTGGTTTCAAGTTCATCTATTTGTCCTCTGGCAATTCGATTGTCATCCAAATCATTTGTTAATTTTGCATTCCGTTGTTCTGTAAGTAAGTATTGAAAGAAGGAGTTTGTCAATGATAAAAATGTAAAAATAACCAAATGTTCAACCAATGCTATGTTGGATAGCCTTGGTTCTATTTTCTACTTTTTATAATATGAAAAATTGAATGTTGAAATAGGGTAGGTTACATGGATAGCCATGGAAGAATTTTAAGGCCACCCACCTTGATCCAGCACAACATCTATGCTACTGACAGTAATAATGCCTGGAATGTAATCATTTCACTTACCTAGGTCTTTCACAGAAACAACTTCCTTTCTCAAGATTGTGATTTGTGCTTCAATATGTTTCTTTTTATCATTAAGTTCTTCATTATTTCTTTCTATTACTGATAATATTGATGAATGTTTTTGGTCAATTTCTTTCAACTTTGCGGCATGTGTCTTCAACTGCTGTTCCCTTTGCGTCTTTTCTTTCTTTAGAATAACTAAATAGAACAATAATACACAACCAAATACAGTAGAGCTAGCAAAACAGAGTTGGAGGAGCAGAGTCTTCACATATGAAGTTGGCTCCTAATACGAAGAAGAAGAAGAAGAAGCTCTTTTTCATTCTTTGCCAGACTTTCTTTTAAATGTAGACATTCATCTTTTGATTTTCCAAGATCTGATGTCAGAGGATCAATTTGATTCATCAGGTTTTCCAGATGTTGATTGATCCTTTCCAAGTCTTTAGTCTGTTCATTTGACCATCTGGCGAGGTCTGCAGTTGTTAGTGTGGCATCGATCTCACTGTTCATATGCTTATGAATGGCACTGGTGATTCCTTGAGAAACACAAACTCCGGCAATCATTTTACTAACCTCTTTCAGACTCAATTGCACTTTGGCACAGGATTCACATGGTACAAATGCAGTCTCAAGAGTTTGGGATGAGACTGTACGTATGTCTTTAGATATTTCATCTTTTACTAATCCTAATGAACCAACCCAAAGATCTTGTTCTTTTCCTGAGTGTTGAGCATTAAAAACCATTGAAGCAGAAAGATTTCTTGGCCCATTGCCAGGCTTACACTGTAAGTCTCTGTTTATTGATTCCAATTTCTGTATTGTACGACTCTTACTTCTGTTCTGTAAATTGAATGAAAAGATGATTGAATGAGAAACATTTATTTAGAACAAAAAAAGGTATACAATATGCAAGAGCCTGGTTGACATTCAGATGTTAGGCATGGTGATGGAAATGTATTAACATAACAAAATATTTTCCAATTTCCAACTGGAGAGGTTAAAAAACAAATGGGGTAATATTATTTGTAAACAAGCAAATGTCGATGGTGTTTTCCCAAATGATCGTACAAAAAATAGTACTGGGGGTTGATCAACTATCGTCCATGTTCTAATCATCCATTCACAGAAGTAGGCCTACTGATGAAGAAGTCAATCTGTGGCAAGTAGAGTATTTTATAGTATCAGTACTTCTATGAACGCTAGTTGATCATATCCAGTACGGTTCTGATCATACGATTGTTTAGGAAAGCACCTCACGTTGTCTGCACTGAAAAACCAAACTAACCTCTGATTGACATTGCTGTACTGCTGAATAGAGTTGCACCATTTTGTTCCAGAACTTTTTAACAACTAGGCCAATGGACATCTGGTTTCCCAGTCCATCACCACGGGTAACAGGTCTGCCAGACAGTAGTTGCTGTAGCTGCTCTACACAGCGTGTGAAACTCTGCAGCAGAAGCACCATCCTGAAATGGAAAATAGTCTTTGTCTGTGGCTACAGTAGGTATAGGATTGGACAAACAATTATTGTCATGAGTAAAAGGCTTATTTACAAGTAGAACATTTGAAAAAGGCACTTTTCAGGAAAAAGGCACTTTTCAGGAAAAAGGCACTTTTCAGGAAAAGGGTGGTTCTTTCCAATCCAACGAATACCTGGTTATGGCCTTGCGGTACAGTAAATGGTTTTTAATTGGAGGTCTTTAATCAGAGGTTCATATATGATTTTTTACTTTACCTATCAATGACAAGCTCAAATGAAACAATGTGTGACACTTGGCTGTGTTCTTCATCATCACTGGTGTATTTAAACTCATCTAATAACTCCGAAATATCAAGATCACAGGAGATTTGAAAATAAATATATATAATTGTATATAAAATAGTATAATATAAAATGGAATTGTCAATCGTCACATTAGTAGCTTAGTGGTTAACATTCTTCACTCAATCATTAGTGATTTCAGCTAAATGCTCAATAGGTATGAGATGCTATGTTCGACAAAATTCTTATTCTTTTATGAATATTAAGCTGAATCGCTGTCCAGAACCAACTCTAGTAAATGTTCTATTATGATCATATGGTAACGTGCTGCATATATTAAAAAATGATACATATTGATAACTGTGAGTAAGCATAAAAAATGTCTGTACAGTACAGGTTTGACCATTCTGGAACTTACATACTTTGTCTGGGAATTTCCATGAAGGGTAACGTACAGGCCCAACTCTTGAGAACACATCATTGATGGCACTTTGTAAATCTTGAGTATCATTCCCTAAACTATCTAAAAAATACTTGGAACCTAGAAGATGTGCCATTCTTTTTTACCTAAACACAAAAAGTATGTTAAATCATCAAATCAATTTCTAAGATTTCTTGTAATAAATATATGCATATCTGTTTTTTAAAAAGGGGAAATAGGTTACGCCTACACACAGAAATTATTTTTGTCACCACCATTTTTCCGCCTTATACACTATGGTGTTTTTAGTCCCGTGGACGCGACTCAATAGTTCACTATGTCGGTCGGTCGGTAGGTCTGTCTGTTGGTCCGGTATCACTATGCGTTTTATCGCTTTTCTGTACTTTGAACTGTTTTGATGTACAGAAAAGTTTTAAAGTACATTACTTTTTGAAAGTTCATTTTTTTCTGAGAGCACGCGACTTATGGCTGTTGGCCTTGTTTTCTATTGATTTTGAACGATGACAACATCTTTCTAATTTTTTTCAGTCTTTCATACAGTTATGTAGGCTAATCATTTTACAGTAATTTTTTTCTCATAAATGACCCTCTGTTCAGGGGGTACGATTTTTTAATTAACATGGTTTTCACAACTGTTTGTCATCTCTGATGAAGATGGCTTCTGTTGCACGAAAATCATCTATTCTTACAGTTAACGAAACCGTCACAAGCCCAGTGGAGATTGGTGCAGATAATGGCAGAGCAATTTTGGAAGAGATGGCAGATCCAATACTTAAATACACTTCAACTACGTCGCAAATGGAATGTACAGGAAAGAAACGTTAGAGATGGTGACATAGTGATGTTGCGGGATAAGAATGTCAAGCGTAACCAGTAGCCAATGTGGACAAGGTGTTTGAAGGAGCCGATGGTAGTGTTTGGCAAGTTAGTGTGCGTGTGTCAACCAATGGGAAGAGCTATTGCAGACCGATTCATGATCTTGTGATGCTCGTCGAATCTGATCAATAATATTTTATTTATTACCGTACCAGAAGTACCGCATTGACGCAAAAAAAAATTGTATTTAGTGTGTTTCTCTAAAAGAGGGCACCTTTAACATTTAGGGGAGGTGGGGGAGGGGGCCCGGACCTGGAACTTGATAGACTTAGTCATAAAATAGGCTTAGTTACAGAGTTGCAGGGCATTTTATCATTGTTGAATGTTTTGATGTTAGCTTAATTGGTAAAGTTGGTAAAAGAATTAATGTTGGCGCCAACGAATTTAACGACCTTCACAACCAATATACTTCTTTGTAATAAAATTTATTTTGAAAGGAATGCTACAAAAATAATCCTCCGCTTCATTTCTGCATGAATACCTAATAACCAGACAAGAACGTATCTTTGTTGCGTTTTACTATCAAACCATTTTCATATCACGCAATCCATTTTTCAACAATATAGTATAATAATAACATTTTGATTGAATAGTGAGGAATTAGTTACAGTGTTGACATTGAATAAACCATTGATAATTTACTGAAAATCCAAAATGAACTTGTGTTATAATACAAACAAAATTATTCAATCAAAGAAACGCTCTACTGCACATGAGAAATATAATATATACTGTATATTCAACTTTAGTTGTCACAACAAAATAAATAGATGTCAGTCGATAAACTTCTGACGACGACTAAAACAACGATAAATGTATTAATTTGTGATTTTATTTCATCTCTGGCTTGTTACATTTTTTTAAAATATCTAAATTAATTTCCGACATTTAAATAATACAATTTGCAAAATAAAATGAAAACCCCAAAACCACTTTATTTTCAAAAAGCACACATACTTCTTGGCACCTATGAAATAAATTGACAACAAAAATGTATTAGGTTTAATAAACATTCTTACATTATAAATGTTTGCTGAAAATATCATTAATATTCACTGTTGTGGTGACAATGTGCATGCCATAAATATCGCTGCTGTTTCTGGAATTGAAGACCGCCGATTCGGCTTTATATTAACATGTTAACACATATGGCGTGTCATACATATGCAACAATAATTACAATTCTGGCGGCCGACATGAACGATACATATTTTTTCCTTTTTGGCGTTTCATGAATTTGGCAATTCCATATCCGGCGGCCGAAATGACTGGCGGCCGAAATGATCAGACACCACATGAACTTTGCGTCAACAAATTATCGACAAACGAAATATAGCCTATATTCATTCCTTTTAAATATTGGGCATAATGCCAAGGCTATTAATTGATTAGTCCATAATTATTGCGTTTTGCCGTGGGTTTTCCATAATCTAAGGCCATTTTTTAGGCCAAATCATAATTGTGCGTATAGTTTTGTATTTCCGATGCGTGTAGTACCCTATTTATCTTCACTTCCGTACATCCGTAAATATTAGGCCGAATTTCCGTAGTAATTTATGGAGTTCCGAAATTTGAAACCTGTTATACCGGTAGCAGAGCAAAGTTTGCTTCTTTCTGCAATATCCTATCATTACTTTGTTTTTTTTTTTTTTTGTAGTGTGGTTTAAACCACACATTTGTAAAGTTTTAGTGGATAAATAAAAATGAATTTTGGAAATTGTGGATTTAACATCTGACTTTATTTAGCATTTAATTCAAAATAATACAATGTTTTTGCTCAATATTTATACAGCAGCTTCATATTTTTTGTATAACCTTTAAAAATTATTAATTGATAATTAATTTACATTAATTGAGTACAGTTATTAGAGGAGTTGGATAGCCGAGTGGTTAGGACACTTGACTGTCGTACAGATAGACAATGCCCGACAACTCCCAGTCCACTCAGCTGTAAAATGAGTACCTGGTTGAAAATACTAGGGAGAAAAAAGGCGGCGTGGAAAGGAACTGGCCACCCTACCACATAATGCCGAGGCTTAGTTCAATGAGCTCCTAACAGCTCATTCCCCTACGTTCAGAGAACACGGGACTCACCCTATTAGAATGTATTACCGTACCAGAAGTACTTTCATCGAGGACTTCGACGTGACGTTTGTATTGAACGAAAAAACATGTTATCCTATAATATTGTTAATGTTAGTCGTGTATGTTTTATTACCGGCGGAATAATATAGGCTACAATCATCTGTTTGCTAGCGCACTATAGAGTGAACTGCAATTTATCATGAATTGTACCCGCGAGAGTACCATTTGCGGCCATTTAGGGGTGTCATTTAACAATTTGCTTGTTCAAATACCCAGTGTCTACAGCCCTGAAGTCTCTTAAAATTGACCTGCGACCGCCCCTGCTCTTTCAAAGAAGAATTAAATATATGCGTTAGGGGCTCTGCTATTTCGGGTGAAAATTCCTTGATGATAACTGGTGGAATTTCTCCAGGTGGAACTGATTTATTAATCTGCACTTTTAATAATTGTTGTTGGACTTAAACAATTCTGTGGCGGTTGACCCTCAGCTGGGAGGTATGTAGGCAATTCATCAAGTTTGAGAGGATCCAGTTCACGACAAATTTTTGCGAGGTGTTCATTAATTTGTTTAGAGGCAACGCAATCTGGGATCGGTAAAGGGTTATCAAATGCAATTCTTGGTTTGTCTTTTTGCTTACCACAAATCTGCTTCACTTTGTCGTACCATTTACGGTAATTGCTCACCTCAAGCGTTCTTACTTTATAACGATAGTACTTCTCCTTTATTTCCCAAATTACCTTATTTCTAAGTGTTTTGTAACGTTCATGTTTTTTCTTTCTAAAAGCAGTTTGTCTATACCTGATCAGTTTCTTAATGTATGGAGTAATCCAAGGTCTATCGGTAGAATAAACTCGCAAATGTTTGGTAGCAAATAACTTGTTTTACGTGGTGGTGAGGGTATAGTTCATTATATTCACTTTATCATCTACATCTTTTATACTATAGACCTGCGACCAGTCAAATTTGGTAATCCAGTTTCCGAAACCTCTCATCGACGAATCAGTACAAGGCTTAAAAATCTTTGTAACCATTTTACCATTACACTTAATGGAGTTCAGAGGTTTCCAAATAATGACATTGTGATGTGATGTGATGTGGGGCTTGAATTATAGGAGTCATATAACAATCTTTACGGACCGATATTATGAGATCAAGAATTTTGTCTCCTCTGGTTTTATCTTTAACAACTTGGTGCAAATCAATGACATGTTTAATTAGAGGGGAGATATCAAAACTCTTGAAATCCCCAGCAATAATGACTTTTGCTAAATTTCTCCTTGAACGAATAGTGTCAATCGAATTTCTAAGATGGTTTAAGAGGTCACGTTGATGGTCTTTGTTTTGGCTAGGACTAAAATAAATGGTACACACATATATTTCAGAAACTTCACGGAGAAGCTTATATGCTGTAATTTGACCCAAACACATTCTAGTTCGTCATCAGAAGGAATGCTGTTGTGGACGTATGTTGCTATACCTCCTCCTCTGGTATTTGTGCGGCTCTTATAGAAAATATTATAGTCACTGACCTTGCAAATATAGTCTCCATTAAACCATGTTTCCGCAAGTGTACAAACTTGAATGCTATTATGTTCCAGTGTTACCTGAAGGTCTTCCATTTTATTATAAATAGAACATGGATTTGTAAATAGAAAAGTGGAAAATTGGAATTTCGTCACCTTATTATTAATCTTATTAATTAGCTAAGATTGAGTCTGGAATCAGGTTAGATTGATTGACGCTTCTTGATTTATTTAGTCTAACTGAACGGTTTGTAATCAAAGTATCAATTGTTTTCCTCATTTTACGGCCACCGTGGCGTCCTCGGTGACGTCTACGGCTTTTAATGACACCTTTTCCTTGCCATATATCAGGTTCGTTTCCATTACGAAATATTCCATTTTCTATTAGAGTTTTACAGCAATAATCGTTCAGTATTTGACTCTCGCATGTAGAAGAAAGAAGTGAAATTTCATTTCGAGTATAGCAAATCATCGTTAGGGTTGAAATGACCGATTTATGTTAGGCCGACGCAAGTTCAAGTATGAGTGACAAGCACACCACCTGCAGGCGGCTCACTACGCGTATTCCCAACACAACAGGGCTACCTAGGCGCATAGGTTCAAATTTTTATCCGGAGAGTAAACAAAACCTCGCACAAAATTAGATTATCCACAAAATAAAAAGCAAAACATCAAAATAAAACAAAGATTGGGTAATGCTTTGGGAATGAAACCGAGTTTTTTTTACCCCTTCTAATTACCAAATCTCTTCTCCATACCTCAATCCTAATTACATACAAAACACAAATTAAGTTTGCTTAAATTTGACTCAAACAATTGGTTTCATTTTTTGACAAGTTTCACTTTCGGAAGTAATTGATTCCCAGTGTGCTCATTCTAGTTGAGTACATACATTTGTATTAGAGAGGTAATCTCTCAACCTACCACTTTAAATTACTCTGTTCCGCAAGGATCTGTGTTAGGTGGGTGTCACGAAACCTCAGACCACGAAAGCTCAGACCCCCTAAGACCTAAGATCACGAAAGCTAAGACCCAACACCTAAGATTACAAATACTAAGATATACTACAGCTTAAAAACAATACTTGTTTATCCATACATAATTTTAAACACAGTAGGTTTCATTTATTACCATAAATATAATTTAATACTACCGCAAAACATAGATAAACTCACACTATTTTCGCCCGTTGAGTAAATGTATATTTTTTCTTTACAACAAACAAACTTGACGGGTTGTTTGTTGGTATATATTTACTCCATTGTGTTGCTTCAGAGGATGTTTTTCTCACGCACCTGCCTTTCTTGTATTTTGACTCCAAATTTGTTGACTAACTTTATCCTGAACACCAAACTTTAAAAAGGTGTCACGAAAGCTCAGACCACGAAAGCTCAGACCCCCTAAGACCTAAGATCACGAAAGCTAAGACCCAACACCTAAGATTACAAATATTTATCTTTCGCACCTGCCTTGTATTTTAACTCCCAACATTTATTCTGAATACCACACCTTAGAATTGGCACTTTCATGAAAAAGAATCACATAAAAAGTAACAAATACATTTTTAAATTGATGATTTTACAGACGTTTTTCTCGCACACAAAATGACTAGCCTACAGTACAGTAGGCCTACCTACCCCATGGGCCATGTTCAATGTTTTTGTTTCTATGGAACGTCAAAAGAGCAAAAATTATATAGAGGGCTGAAAACTCTGTGGAATCCATCTACAGTGTGGATGGAACAATGTAAAATTAAAATTGTAATGATAATAGTATAATCATGCAAGTACGAAGAAATAAATACTGGCAAATAAATTTTAATTTAAAAATCATTATAAGTTTTTTTGTTTCGTTTTCTTTCTGTTTTTATACTTGTACTATTATTGTTGCTCTTTTGGCGCTCCATAGAAACAAAAACATTGAGCATGGGGAGCTCGAGGAGTTACATTGTCATTACAGTATACAGTACAAAGAAACACATCTGTAAAATCATCAATTTAAAGGATTTATTTATTTGTTATTATGTGTTTCTCCTTCTGAAAGTACTTATAAGTCCTAATTTTAAAGTGTGGTGTTCAGGATAAAGTTAGTCAACAAATTTGGAGTCAAAATACAAGAAAGGCAGGTGCGTAAGAAAAACATCCTCTGAAGCAACACAATGGAGTAAATATATACCAACAAACAACCCGTCAAGTTTGTTTGTTGTAAAGAAAAAATATACATTTACTCAACGGGCGAAAATAATGTGAGTTTATCTATGTTTTGCGGTAGTATTAAATTATATTTATGGTAATAAATGAAACCTACTGTGTTTAAAATTATGTATAGATAAACAAGTATTGTTTTTAAGATGTAGTATATCTTAGTATTTGTAATCTTAGGTGTTGGGTCTTAGCTTTCGTGATCTTAGGTCTTAGGGGGTCTGAGCTTTCGTGGTCTGAGGTTTCGTGACACCCCACTTTAAAATTAGGACTTATAAGTACTTTCAGAAGGAGAAACACATAATAACAAATAAATAAATCCTTTAAATTGATGATTTTACAGATGTGTTTCTTTGTACTGTATACTGTAATGATAATGTAACTCCTCGAGCTCCCCATGCTCAATGTTTTTGTTTCTATGGAGCGCCAAAAGAGCAACAATAATAGTACAAGTATAAAAACAGAAAGAAAACGAAACAAAAAAACTTATCATGATTTTTAAATTAAAATTTATTTGCCAGTATTTATTTCTTCGTACTTGCATGATTATACTATTATCATTACAATTTTAATTTTACATTGTTCCATCCACACTGTAGATGGATTCCACAGAGTTTTCAGCCCTCTATATAATTTTTGCTCTTTTGACGTTCCATAGAAACAAAAACATTGAACATGGCCCATGGGGTAGGTAGGCCTACTGTACTGTAGGCTAGTCATTTTGTGTGCGAGAAAAACGTCTGTAAAATCATCAATTTAAAAATGTATTTGTTACTTTTTATGTGATTCTTTTTCATGAAAGTGCCAATTCTAAGGTGTGGTATTCAGAATAAATGTTGGGAGTTAAAATACAAGGCAGGTGCGAAAGATAAATATTTGTAATCTTAGGTGTTGGGTCTTAGCTTTCGTGATCTTAGGTCTTAGGGGGTCTGAGCTTTCGTGGTCTGAGCTTTCGTGACACCCTGTGTTGGGTCCACAATTGTTTACAATTTATGTATATCCTATTCGTGATATCTTTAAGAAATATAATCTTAGCTATCATGTTTACGCTGATGACACTCAGATATATATATCGTTTAAACCTACCATGACACATAGTGAATTATCAATTGATTTGCTTGGAAAATGTATCTCTGAAATTCGTGTCTGGATGGCCAAAAACTTTTTAAACTTAATGATGATAAGACTGAGTACATTATATTTGGTTCGCAACAACAATTAGAGAAAATTCCATCTAGGAGGGTTTCCATTGGTACACAAGTTAGAAATCTTGGTGTAATTCTGGATTCTAATATGACAATGACGGCTCATATTTCTAAAATTACGTCTGCATCGTCATATCATTTAAGAAATATTCGAGGCATCAGAAAATACTTAAATCGTGCAGCTGCTGAGCAACTTGTACATGCATTTGTTAGTTCGCGTCTCGATATGTGGTCCTTGTTATTTGGTCTCCCACAAGATATGCACACATATCAAATACCTTGGGAACTTTGCATTGGCTTCCTGTTAGGTACCGCATTGTTTTTAAAATGTTACTCTATGTTTTTACGTCTATTACTGGCATGGCTCCTGAATATATTTCTGACATGCTTAGGCTGTATGTTCCCAGACGGAATCTGCGTTCTAGTGATACGCTGCTTCTACATCAACCCAAGTCTCACCACTCATGGGGCAGTCGGAAAGTCGCGTTGGTAACGCATCACTGATTTCATTCATTGTGAGGGCGCGCTTCGTGGAAAATGTTGGAATTTTTGCTATTTTAGTACACTTTGAAAATTGTATAATTTTGATATTAGATGAAATCAATAAACGTATTTCAATAGTTGAACTGCAAGCGTAAATAATGATAAAAACTGTGATCTAAATTCCACAGTTTTTTTGTTTCAAGAAATATCATTATTTTGTGTATAAACTTTTTTATTTATATTTTTTTTTAAATGATGGTAAAAAATCATTAAATTTCATATTTTCTAGATAAGGTTTCAAAGCGAATTTAAAATCCTTTCAAGATAAACTATTAAGCTATCTATTAAAATAAAAATCTAATTTTAAGCTTTCTTGGGATGCAACTCCCACTAATCAAACCAAACCTACTACATTTCTGTTCAGTTACGATCGAAAAACCGCCATTTTGAAACTTTGTTTACGTTTTACGAAGCTGGTACGAATCGACCCGGACCGAATCGTGTCCCTGTTTAATCCAGTTGTTCATGCAGGCGTACTGCGTCACAGGCCTAAGGTTTCAATCTGCTGCCCGATTATTGTTCTATTTGGTTTCTGAGCTAGGAAAGGCCTACTTAGACTAGCTACTATAATTACTTACTTAACTTCTAGCCTAGCTAGGCCTAAAAATAGTATTTTCTAGGCCTAGTTAGGCTAGGTAATTCTGATTAGTTTGTGTTATAGTAGTAGGGCCTATAGTAGCTGGAGTAGAAGTAGACATAATCTGGGTATTCCATAATCTAGGCTGGTAGGTCTATCCCAGCTCATATACCAAGCAAGAAGAAGCCTGAAGAAGAACCTAGGCCCAGAAAAAATTACAAAAACTGTTAAAAAACAATAAATTGAAAAACAAAGTGCCAAAAGATAACCCATTTTTAATTTATATATAAATATGGTGGGGAATGTTATTTATAAAATCAGGCATCTTTTGTTTGAGAGACTCAACCATGTATTTTTATATGGTCATGTTTTAAAAAAAGATAATTATTAGCCCATCATTTACTTGAGTATTGTTAATTGGTTGGTACTTATAAGTATATCAATATCTGGCAGTAAATGTCACACTTGTATACAGAAATATTCTATTACTTTATTAGATACAAATTACATTTCACACAAGCAATACATTTTTTCTTTTTATGTATACATATACAGAATGTGAAAAAATACAACCTTTCAAACAATTACTGATACAAATAGTAAATACTACTGTATATAAAAACTTCTAATAGCACCTTGTTCATCAGACATAACAAACTAGCTAGGCCTAATACTGTAAATATAAAATATGCCACCATATGTACTTTTTGAGATATCATTTTTACTTGACGTCTTACTGTTGTACTGATTTTATGATTGTTTTATGTTTATATTGTATGCATCTGTGAGACTCTGGTTAATAAAGTAAATCAATCAATCAATTGCAACTTAATTTATATCTTTATAAAAATTTACTGATCTGAAACACTTCTACAACTTAAATGAATATAAATTTATATGTTATATTAGCGAATAAAATGAAAAACTATCAGCAATGATATTGAAATCGAGAAAACCACTTTACAGCTTCCACCGTCCAACCTCATATTGAAGAACGAGATAGAAAATCTTGATACCAACAAAAAACCTGAAATGAAAATGAATAGCTGAAATGTAAAGAACTATTTAAATAATTGTCACTATGACGAAAACATTTTCTTAAATACTGTATAATTATATAATTATTCCACAACCTGAAAACATATTCAGATAAAATATGACTGTACTGTAGGCCTACCATAAAAAAGCACTAAACACAAAACTTATTGTATAATTATTAATACAGTAAATAAATTGTACCCATCAGTTGCCAATAATGAGGATATTTAACTATATGTCAGGCTGCGATTGGCTTAATTATCTTTTTAAAACCTTCCCAACGCATCTTCAATATAGAGTAGGATTAACGAATCTTTAATAATACTAAATTGTAACTAAAGTATTTTAATTATCAACATGTTACTAAGGCTAAGCCTAGGCCGATATTACGACAACGATCCACCAGGTCGTGCACACACCCACACCTGCAACAACCACAATCAACACACCATGCACCACACACGACGGAACTAGTGCCGCGAGACGTAACAATTATGTGAAATGAGGACCTTTTTTAAAATGTTCGCTGTAGGAAGCTTAAATAGGGTTTCAAGCCAATTTTAACGTAAAACAGACTATTGATACTTACTCTATCCATATACGCCGATTTTTTGGTAATTCACTGTATGGGATGCAAATCCCACTAATGGAAAATTTGTAAACAAACACAAGTTAGAAAACTTCAGCTTTGACGGCTGCACACGAACTTTGGAAAGAAACTGTCACTGACAACAAATCCAACAGATTATTCCGAAAATTAGGTGACCTGCGACATCTTAAACATATAAGGAACTGATCTTACCATATATGGTTAATTTTTCGCCTATTAATGTTTATTAAACAGCTATAAAATGACGTATACTTTATGCTAATGTTTTCGCGCGAAACGTTGATGCCTCTGTGCCGAGAGAGGGCTTCTAAAATTAATGACGTCATGCGAAGTCGAAAATTTCGCGATAACGGTCATATTTCCCAACGCGGCTCTCCGACTGGGGAGATAGAGCTTTCACCGTTACTGCTCCTCGTCTATGGAATGCTCTACCGAGCTATATCAGATTTTGCAAAACTGTTGATACTTTTAAAAAATTATTAAAAACACATTTATTCATTAAGGCATATAGAAATCATGAGGTTTCTTAAAGTTCTAGAATTTTATAGTATACTTTTTCCTGACCAGCATTATCTTTGGGGTGCCTCTGTCTTGGTTGTTGTCTCTCTTTTTTTTTTTTTTTAATGCGCCTTGAGCACTCTTGAGTGGTATGTGCGCTATAAAAATCCTGTTATTATTATTATTATTACATCACCGTGTCTATTTATTCGTTCCTGTAAACGACATGTATAATTGTCCTATGGTACGTATTTGAAAACGCCAGTTATTTAACGCTGAAATTACTATGTATTCGAGAACCATCCGGTGGGCACGACCTAGATGGTACCATCTAGTCATAATAATGTAATAAAGGACCAAATTGTGCTTAAATAAATTTGGGTTAGGTGGTACGCTCGCATCGCTTCAACATTATGATGCATGCACTCGAGCTGTTCACCCGGTTTTCAGCTATTAAAAACAATTGTCGTAGAAGGAGATAGGTATATGGGAAGCATCGTTGTATTATTATGTGCGGGTATTTTTCAAGCCTAGATAGACATTCATTAGACAGTCTATACCACGATCGGAAAACACCCCTATTTGGGGCAAATTGTTGAACCTAAATTCGTTTTAATTGTCAAATTATTTTAACTCAATTTAATTTACATCCAATTTTAGTTACATCAGGTAGTCAGCCGAACACTTTATATACCCTCTGGTAAACATTCTAGAAGTAACGCGCAATTTTACAGAATTTTGCCTTTTCGTAAATTTATATATTGATACATTATTTAATACAATGTTGTAATTGGTCCATTTTCAACTTTGACCATTTATATCTTGAAAACGCTTCATATCCTGATCGGAAAATTCGGGTCTAGTTGGATGGCAATTTGTCTCCCGTCGGGTGGTGATAACAACCGCCACGGACCAACCCCTCCCCCCCACCCCCCACCTACCACTGGATCTCTATAGTTTAAATAAACTTCGTAGAATATCTTCAATCTTAGATTTAGACCTTTGCGTGAGAAGTTTGATATGCATGATGTAAAATAAATTGGGTATTATATGGGTATTTCCCAAGGATGCTGTCTTCTGCATGTTTATATTATACTTTCATAGTATATCTTGGAATAGTTGATTGTTATTTTTGCTTAAAAGGCTAAGCCTATTATCAGTCTGTTCAATTAATTGTTATTGCTTATCACATGGTAAATTAACAAGCAAGGTTCATAGATTGCAAACAAATAGATTACACCGAGTGCAAACATGTGTATTTATTACAGAAATCCTGCGTGAGAAATTTGATATGGGTGAATTAAGATACATTATTCGTACATAACCATACTCCAAAATAATTATAATTGCAGCAATCAATTCAGATGCACTTTTTATGTGTAGCCAACATATTGTCTGAAGTCAATATTTTGACAGTTTAAGTCATTAACACGAATCATCTCGAATTAAACTATATTAACAGGGGCGGTCGCAGCACTATTTTAAGAGGGTTGCCCAAAGAGTCCAGGGCTGTAGACACTGAGTATTTGAGCCACAGGAACTCCATCGTGGGGCCTGTGGTGAAGCAAATTGTTAAATGACACCTCTAGATGGCCGTAAATGATACTCTCGCATGTAAAATTCATGGCATTTCTAGTTTGCCGGAATTGTCACTCTTTTTTTTTTTTTTTTTTTTTTTCTTTTTGAACACTTTCATATTTAAATTTAAAAAATAGCTTAAAATAATAACACTTTCTTATTAATAGTAATACACAATATACATTTCTCTTAAGAAAAAAATATAAATAATTTCATAATGTAATAAATATAAATCTATTTTTTCTTTTCTCTTAAAAACAAAGTCTATAAATAATTTGTTGTCCATTTTTTCTTTTTTAGCATATTTCCACTAAAAAATAATTTAATTAAACATAAAACTTTCTTATTCAAATAAATAGTTATAACTTACTAAATAAACAGATGATAAAAGTTCTATAAATTCAAGATTAAAAAAAAAACATTATATGAAAACAGTGCTTTTATTGAACACTATCATATTTCAATTTAAAAAATAGCTTAAAATAATAACACCTTTTAAATAATAATAATATATAATATACATTTCTCTTAAGAACAAACTATAAATAATTTCATGATGTAATAAATATAAATCTACTTTTTCTTTTTTCTTAAAAACAAAGTCTATAAATAATTTGTTGTCAATTTTTTCTTTTATAACATATTTCAACTAAATAATTTAATTAAACATAAAACTTTCTTATTCAAATAAATAGTTTAACTTACTAAATAAACAGATCATAAAAGTCTATAAATAATTCAGGATTAAAAAACATAATATAACAAACAGTACTAAGTCCTTTTTTTTTTTAATGCAAAGTTACCAGTCAATAAGTTCATGTTTTTCCAAGAAAGGACTCCATTTGTTTAAGTAAGTATGATGCTCCCCTTTAGTTTTCAAAATAAATTCTTCTTGTTTAACGTGTAACTTAATCTCATTCACGAATCGAGCAATATTAGGCTTAATTTTTCTCATTTTACAGCTATATATGTAGTGTCGACAAATTAGTAAAATAGTATTTAGGGCTTTAAATGTTTTTTTTGTAACTCCAAAAAGGCATAATTCGGGGTTGATAATTACATTTATATTAAAATATGATTTCAACCATTGTTTAATCTTTCTCCAAAATATTTTAATTTCACAGCATTGTGCAAAAATATGTATTAAGGTTTCTGTTTCTGCTTTACATAAAGCACATAAAGGTGAGTCAATTTTCCCAATTTTATACAAAAAGGAGTTATTACCTAAAATGCTATGCACAATTTTATATTGAAACCAGATTAGTGGTGTGGACATAGTAAGTGAGAAAAACATGGTATTAATAATTTCCCACTCTTTATCAACATATAAAGTATCCAATGCCTTCTCCCAGGCCTTCACCCAACCCAGCAGACTTGTTCTTGGCTATATAATATAACAGATATTGCCTTTTATATCGGTTAAATATAAGATTTGACATCCCCTCGGGAATGATATTAAGTTCTCGGGGAATATATATTTCCCTCAGCTGGCGCTTCGGGAAATGTATATTCCCTCGAACTTAATATCATTCCCTCGGGGATGTCAAATCTTATATTTAACCTCTAAGCGATCAATATCTGTATAATATTGTATGTTGCAAATTTTGTATATTTTTATTAGTCTGAAGGTACATGCATGTAAAAGTTACCCAAAATCTGGCCTTTGGCCACTAGTGGTAACTAGTTGCATGGTGGTTTTTGGTTTGTCCCTTTTTAATGTTTTATATGAAATAAAGAAATAATAATAATAATAATAACAATCTCTGACAAATGTATATCACATGAAATTACTTGATGTGACATTCTCATAATACTCTGACTTGGACGCATCAAGTTAACAATGTGACCTCAAAATATAACAAAATGAAGGGTTTATGCAGTATGCAGTAATAATACTGAAAAGCAATTGTAATACAAATTCAATTTTACCTGTAAATAATTTTGCATTTTTATTTTTATAAAATCCTTTAAATAATACATTTTAATGTATTGTATATTTAATACTAATTTATTCATTGAAACAGAATTCAATAATAATATTTTTTTTGTATATAAACATATTTTTTTCATATTTTAATGTTATCTATATATAAATTTACGTAAGGGCAAAAATCGGTAAATCGTGCGTTATTTCTAGAATGTTTACGCGATGGTATATAAAGTTGGTTCGTACTTTCGGTACTAATTTTAACCACCTGATGTAACCCTGTTTACTAATTAAATTGAGTTCGATAATTAGTTATTGACGATTAAAACGAATTTAGGTTCAAAGATTTGCCCCAAATAGGGGTGTTTTCCGATCGTGGTATACACTGTCTAATGGATGTCAATTTGAAAAATACCCGCACACAATAATACGAGGACGCTTCGCATTTTCCTATCTCCTCCTACGATAATTGTTTTTAATAGCTGAAAACCGGTTGAACAGTTCGAGTACAGCATCATGATGTTGAAGACAGGCCGATTTTCTTTAAAAAATGCTATTTTGATACATGTAATATACGTTTTTACAAATGTATTGATTTGTGATGAATGGAACATTCCAAATTATTTGGTTTAACCATAGAGGTATAGATTTAGATTTATGGGCCCCCTTGGAGAATAAACATAAATAGTATTGCAATGCTGTACAATACTGTTAAGGTATTGTTAGATTATAAACATATAATATACAAATAAATAAACGTTATTACTGACAGTTGCTTCTCAACGTTTGTATTAATTAATAATTTAAAAATATAAAAACGTACGTAGTGGTACGTGTATCGTTACATGTACTTTACTTTTTCAATAGACTATGACAGTGAGAGTTTTAACAAAGTATTAAATCGTAAATGTTTTACTGTATTTAGTGGTATATTATTTATAGGCCTATAAAACATTTAAAACAATATTTCGTTACTGAGTGGATAAGAATATATTTTAAAATGTTTCCTCTTTGTACCTATCTTCTTCCCCCATCCCTCAACCCTTAATGTTACATACAAAACACAAATTGGGTTTGTTTAAATGAGTCCAAATAAAAAAATTTGACTCATTTTGTTTCTCTCTCGGAAGTAATTCCCAGGGTGCTAATTTTAGCTGACTACATAAATCATCGTGTATATTTATTCGTTTCTGTAAACGACAATGTATTATAGTCCTGCAGTACGTACCTTTGAAATCTCCATTTTTTTCTCGCTGGAAAATACTGTGTATTCGAGAACCATCTGTGGGCACGACCTAGATGGTACGCGAGCGAAGCGAGCGTGCCATCTAGTCTATATATAAATTTACGTAAGGGCAAAATTCGGTAAATCACGCCTTACTTCTAGAATTTTCACTCGATGGTATGTAAAGTTGGTTCGTACTTTCGGTACTTATTTTAACCGCCTGATGTAACCCTGTTTACTAATTAAATTGAGTTAGATAATTAGTTATTGACGATTAAAACGAATTTAGGTTCAAAGATTTGCCCCAAATAGGGGTGTTTTCCGATCGTGGTATACACTGTCTAATGGATGTCCATCTTGAAAAATACCCGCCAAAAAAATGCGAGGAGGCTTCGCATTTTTCTATCTCCTCCTACGATAATTGTTTTTAATAGCTGAAAACCGGTTGAACAGCTAGAGTACACCATCATAATGTTGAAGACAGGCCGATTTTCTTTAAAAAATACTATTTTGATAGATTTAATATACGATTATACAAATGTATTGATTTGCGATGAATGGAACATCCCAATCTCTCAGTCTGCCAGAGTTGGTTTAACACAAGTACTGTAGGTAAATTTATGAGCCCTTGGTTTAACACATACGGTAGGTAAATATATGGGCCCTTTGAGAATAAACTTGCAATACTTTGACAATACTGTAAATACCTATTAACTATTTTTCATTTGAATCGAACATTTCTTACTGTGAATGTTCGTACTGTTAGATGTAATATAAAAATATATACAAATAAACTTTATTACTGAGACTGTGGAGGGCTCTACTGTTAGATATACAAATAAACTTTATACTGACAGTTCCTTCTCAACGTTTGTATTAATTAATAATTACCAAAAATATAAACGTCGTAGTGGTGTATCGTGACATGTACTTTAATATTTCAATCGATTATGACAGTGACAATTTTAACAAAGTATTAAATCGCAAATGTTTTAGGCCTACTGTATTTAGAGGTATATTATTTATAGGCCTATAAAACATGAACAAAATATTTCGTTACTCAGTGGATAAAGAATATATTTAAAAATTGTTCCTCTTTGTACCTATCCGCTTTCCCATCCCTCAACCCTAATGTTACATAGCGAGGAGGCTTCGCATTTTCCTATCTCCTCCTACGATAATTGTTTTTAATAGCTGAAAACCGGTTGAACAGCTAGAGTACACCATCATAATGTTGAAGACAGGCCGATTTTCTTTAAAAAAATACTATTTTGATAGATTGCTAGAGTACACCATCATAATGTTGAAGACAGGCCGATTTTCTTTAAAAAATACTATTTTGATAGATTTAATATACGATTATACAAATGTATTGATTTGCGATGAATGGAACATCCAGTAGTTTGGTTTAACACAAGTACTGTAGGTAAATTTATGAGCCCTTGGTTTAACACATACGGTAGGTAAATATATGGGCCCTTTGAGAATAAACTTGCAATAGGTTCGGAAAATGTTAAAAACCAATTTCTATTATTTGAATCGGTAAACAGTTTCCATTTATTATACATTGATAATGAAACATGAAATATTCCTATTTATGTCCCTCGAGGTTCATTACAATTTATATTTAGTAGTCCCACGGACTTCATCTTAGCCACTCCCCCGAGTGCTAAGGCCAAATTTATGATACCCTACTTTCTATGTAGTTACAGTTAGTTCTTGACGATAATAATAATACAACGAATTTAGGTTACACCCTTCGGCCGCAAAAACGTTTCTGTACAAATATGATACCGATTGGCTTTATTTCATTCAACAGCGACCATAATCTCGGCAATTACAGGATAGATAAACTATTTTATTATTGATGTGCTTATAAATTAAGACTCATGTAAACAGCTTGATTACATCATTTTACAGACAAACGAAACTTTTTTAAACCTACTGTTTCAATAACTGAGTATAATACTGTATACGTTTTCATAAGTAAGTGCATATACATTTTCGTGTTTTCATTGACGAGATTGTAATAGTAACTTCAGTAACTATTACAGTACTTATTTATTATACGACACAAGACAATTGTATCTGACAGGTACGTACATTATTCTAAAAAATAAGTCTAGATAGATCCCTTAGGCGTCATAAATCACAGGCCAACAAATCAGTACTCATGACAGAAATTCGACCCAGTTTGGTTCACACAAATGTTTACAGGAAGTTCAACACCACAACCGATGATTTGCCCTAAATATTTAGGTAGACTACAGTTTAATTTTTCACTGAATAGGAGCTTGAATTTCCGATTTCCATTTCGCAGAATGTCTAGGTCTATTTATTTAGTTTGGTTCTTATAATATATAAATACAATCAACTTTATTACTGCGGTTCCATCACCACCACCACGTGCTGCCGCCCAATTCCCGTACATACATTTCCATTTCTCCCTAATTTCTTTAATCCACATAAATTAATTGTCCTTTATGGAATCCAGTATTGGTTTTGTTGTCTCTATTTCTGAATACCCCAATTAGGGGGACACTTCCGTTTTTGTTTAGTGTCCCAAAAAAGTCCCCGTCCGTGGATTCTACTGTATTCGAGAACCATCTGTGAGCACCCCTAGATGGTACGCGAGCGAAGCGAGCGTGCCATCTAGTTTCTAATAATTATTGAATGTACTGGACGTTAGAGTGGAGGGGCACACCATTCCCGGTGATAGTGGTTATTGCATTGCTCTTCCTCCACCTCTCTTCCTTTGTTTTTACATCATGTTTGTTTTTGTGTTCTGTTTATTTGTCTCCAAACTGTCATAAAAAAATATATAAAAAATAACCATTGCAATGAAAGGTATTGGTATATTGGTTAATAGAGACTTGTTAATAATGCATTGTGGTTCATGACCCGAATATGTTCTTCTAATTTAACCACATCAATAAAAGTCTACAACACTGCTTCATTTACAGTATAGTCTTTCCATGGAGAAATATTAATATTACTGTCTGTTCTAACCATAGATACATTCATTTTAGGATTTTATTATAGTTTACTGTTCTTCAGGGGCTAATTAAAAGTCAGTTTAAACATGATTATGAATACAACAATCTTGTGCCCTCAATTTCTAAAAGTATTATTTTTTATCTGTCTTGTAGTTACCATACTGTGAAAGGTGTAGTAATTAAACTAAAATACTAGTTGAATATCAATCAATCAATCAATATAAACTGGACTCAATGATTAATAATCATATTTCAATTTCCCAATGGTACTTTAACAACTTTTAGGGGCTATAACGCAATGTAATTACAGAGAGTAATCATGTGTATATCTTTTTAAAATGAATTGTATATAAGTGCATAGACCGTGGACAAGTTTTTGTGACATCATATATAAAGTCAATAAGCATATTATGTGAATAAACACTAAATATGAAAATAGACTGTAAGGAGTGGTAGGCAGTTGGTGCTACAAATTGGTTGAATTTTTAGTTGATTTGTAAAGTCAGTATAGTTTCAATTTCAAGTCCAAGTTGAGTCATTATTATATAAATGTGCACTGCACTGTAGTTCATATTAAAAGATGAACATCAATTTACATTATTTGCATACTCAGATTTAATGCTTCAGCCTTTACAGTATTAGTTTCTATCTTTTAAACATTAAGAGTGAGAGCAAGACTATTACATGGCTAAAGACAATTATTTATTTTAGAGATTAAGAGTGGGATCAAGATGATAAAAATTGAAAAATCCACACCGGCTAATTGTTCAAATATTAATTCTACATTTTTCTATTTAGGTAATTTATATTTTTTAACATTGGGGTACGGTAAACAAACAAATAGCATTGAACGTGTATCCATAATCACCAAAGATATAATTATGAATGCCTCTAAAAAGTGTTATTTGTTAAATTTTGGGTTTTTTATTGATCTTTTAGGATTTATATTAAAATAGTAATCGTGACATGTTTCAATCTTAACGCCTACGAGTTGGTTTTGCACACTTGTTGTTAAAATCCCTTGATTTGATTGGTTACATCTGTTGGTATATAGATGCATTGTCAGATTTTAAAATCATTTTACGGTGCTGAGAATTGTTGACGTTGAACTACGAAGTACATTGTGTTCTCGTCAAAATACAGGAACTAAGGGAAGAGTGAGTAAAGTCTCACTCTTCCCTGGGCACAAGAAAGAAAAGAAATTATTATTTCAGTCTTACATCAATAACAAGTATAAGGTTAGTTAATGATCATTTTCTCTTATTAAGCTGTAATGTAGTAACATTTATAATAACTAGATTTAATTCGTCACTATGACGAATTATAGGTTATATGCATTGATTTAGATAAAGATAATTGATTTTAAAAGATATATTGATTGATTGATTTTCTCAGAATCTTTAATTATTTATAATATATGATAGGTCCTTGCTAACGCGAGCACCATAGCCGGTATCACAATCCGATCAAAGATCCATATGCGTATAATGTCATAAACCACATTTGTTGTTACATGATAATAAAGACATAAGTTAATTTTATCTAGATTTCATTATAATTCATGTGTATAATCTATACACTAAGAAATAAATTTGAACAAACAATACGGAAAATAAAAAAAATCTTATTTAGTTCCCAAGGTGAGACTCGATCTCGGTACCTTGAATGCCATAGACACGAGCACAGACCATTGAGCCATACACAACTGACTAAAAGTTGCAGAAAAATTCCTCCGTGTATTTACTATGCAGTAACCACTTTGGTGCAAATAGATTTTTACATACCGCAATGAATTATAATTTTTTACTATGATGACATCTTTAAAATGTAAACAAATGATGCACTGTCAAACTATATACTTTTAACTTTAATATATGAACTTTTGAAGGAAGAAAGTTAATGTTAAGTTTGTTATTTTGGCCTAAGAAAATGTCATAATTTGTTTGATTGTCGAAATTATTTTTTTTAAATTTAATATGCAATTAATGATGACTTAATCAACTTTTGTTCTCTTAATTTGATAATAAATCATATATATGATACATACACTTCAAGAAAATGAAATAAAAAATAGGTGTTCCCCTGCATTCTGACGATATATATTAATTTTAAAATTTAGCATATTTTCACCATTTTGTTAACTTATACGTGCGTAGCCAGTCACTTTTGACGTGGTCGTATAACGCAATTTCGAGTTGAAATGTGAATCAAATATGATGATATTAATAAAGAAAGATTGTAAAACAGAAATCGGGCATAAAGAGTGCGCATTAACGTTTAACGCGCAGTGCGCGTGCAAAAATCTGCGCACTCATGGCAATTTTTTAATCGCTTAAAATTGCATGAAACGTACTCTAATTTCAACGAAAATAAATTTTGACCATTTTGAACATTTTAAGCGCGCGTACGCAAGCGTTATATGCGCTACGCACGTGATTGTATTGCCATATGATGAAATATGACCTGAAATTTATGAGTACCAAATTTTGTTTAATTGTGATTCATGCTTGTGAAGATATGATTACAAACGTGATTTCGTAAAATCGCGCGTAGACCGCGTAATTTTTGATTGCGCATCGTGAAAATATAACCACATAAGGAATATACTCTAAAAACTTGACTTAGCTAGATGAAACTGATGCCAAGATAATTCACGGACAAAATAGTGCTAAGGAAAGAATAAACTAGACATGAAACTCGTCACTTTGACGAGTTAGTTATCCGCTCGACAAACGCCACGTGCACGTCATACGTTGGAATGACCTGAACTGAAGAATATGATATGTTGTTAGTGCTAAATTCTGTCTATTTTGTGTCATATAGTATATACATTTTAAAGTACACAGTATAATCTGTATACACGTAATTTAAATTTTTAGGCATGATTATGTCATAAAAATTAAATATTTTTAACACATGCATAAGATAGTTGATTGACCTAGACAATATTAAAATCTCGGAGAAAAAGGAATACAGATAAGCGTGATGCGCTCCATTTAATGTGATGAGCAATAAATGAAAGAGACAAAAATCATATATTTTACATTCGTGTGGCCATATGATGATGTCACAATGTCCGGTTAGCCATATTGATTAATGATCCTATATCTACAACTCATCACCTTCCAGAATATGTAAGTAAAAAAAAGTTTACCTCGTAGTTTAGAATCTATGATTGTTTAAAAAAAGGCATAATTTTGACGAATTTTTGAATTATTTCTTTAAAAACACGCACAAATTGTATAATTCGACGTGCTCGTATGACGTAATTGTAAGTCTAAATTGTTTTAAAATTTGATAAAATTACTATAAAAGGCTGGAAAGACATAATTCACGCAAAAAAAGATGTTTTTAGCGCTACGTGCGGACCACGCGCGTAAAATTGTTCGCGCGCGTGGGAATTTTTGACATGCTCAAAATGTCATGATCAGCGTAGAAAATTGATTAGAAATTAATTTTGCGCATTTTAAATTTTAAATGCGCGTGCGTGCGTAACTTCGTTTAAAAAATGCCATTTTTAGTGCACAAAAAGTTAGCGCAAGATATAAATTAAACTTTTGCTAAGTTTCAACTTACATAGTTATATGGTTTTCAATCTATGTTAAATACGGGAAATTCATAAAATCACGCGTAAGTCACGTTACGCATTTCTGACGTCATTCACAATAGTAGGTGCACAACTTCACGTGAATGCCCATATGTTGACAAAGTTATGAAATGTTATGTTTACACATTTTTTATATAAGTGAGACACAAAAATAGAGGAGAAATGCGCGTGCGCGCGTAACGTCTTGTAAAACATGGCATTTTTAATCCACAAAAAGTTTGCCCTTGATATGACTTAAATTTTCAGAAAGTGTCAAAATAAAATTATGCTTGGTTTTTAGCCTATGATCAATCATACAAAATCATAAAATCGCACGTAAGTCACGTTGCGCAACTCTGACGTCATTCAAAATAGGAGGTGCACAACTTCATGTAAATGCCCATATGTTGACAAAGTTATGAAATGTTATGTATACAAGTTTTTGAGATACGCGAGACACAAAAATGGAGGAGAAAGAAAAAAGAACTAGACATGAAACTCGTCATTTTGACGAGTTAGTTATCCGCTCGACAAACGCCACGCGCACGTCATACGTTGGAATTTTGCACACAGAAAAAGATTATGGCATTATTACCTGAACTGAAGAATATGATGTGTTGTTAGTGCTGAATGCTGTATATTTTGTGTCATATAGTATACACAGTATAATCTGTATACATGTCACAAACAGTGTAAAATAGGTGAAATTACGGGACCCGTATTTTATTTTAATTTTCAAAAGGAAACGCGAAGGTACAGTAGTAATTTCGGAAGAAAATTATCTCAGCAACAACATATTAACGTTTAGAAGAAATTTGAATACGTGAAATATTAATGCGCGCTTTTTTAAATGTAATGAACTATGACGCAAAAGATGAAAATATGACTTTGTTTATTTAACTGGCCATATGATGACGTCACAACATCTGATTGGCGAAAAGTTCACATGATTTCGTATCTACAATCCCATAGCTTCCTGAAAACGTTTTAATCGTGATTATCACATTTTATTCTTACGAGCTATAACAGATTAAAATTTACTGTAAAGATGAAATTAATGATGCTGTTAATTAAAATTTTTGGGCATGGTGACGTCATAAAAATTAAAATATTTTTAACTCATGCGTAAGATAGTTGATTGACCTAGACAATATTAAAATCTCAGAGAAAAAGGAATACAGATAGGCGTGATGCGCTCCATTGAATATGATGAGCAATAACGAAAGAGACAAAAATCCTATATTTTACATTCGTGTGGCCATACGATGACGTCACAATGTCCGGTTAGCCATATTGATTCATGATCCGATTTCTACAACTCATCAACTTCCAGAATATGTAACACAATTAATGTAAAAGAAATGCTCATACGCGTTCCCTGCGCCGTGCGCGCCTAAAAATGTGCGCACCAGTGGGAAGTTTCTAAACGCTTGAAATGACCTGAAACGTGCTCTAATTTAAGCAGAAATTAATTTGAAGCATTTTAAAATTTCAAACGCCATTTACGCGCACACTTTCTAATGTTACATGCCATTTTTAATCCATAGAAAGTTAGCTTATGATGTAAATTAAACTTTGGCTAAGTTTCAATTTAAAATGTTATTTGGTTTTTGACCTATGTTAAATACGCGAAATTCATAAAATCGCGCGAAAATCACGTTGCGCAATTGCAAACGTCGTGAAAACCTTCGCTGCACAACTTCACGTGAATGGCGATATGTTGAGAAAGTTACGAAACGTTATGTTTGCAATTGTTTTTGAGATACGCGTGACACAAAAATTACAGAAAGAAGAATGGGGTAAAAAAAAAAATATGATTTCGTACAATTACAAGAGGTTATCCAGCAAAAAAAAAAAAAAAAAGTAACACTACAATAACAAAGGTTATCCGCTTGAGGCGGATAACCAATAAATAAATAAAGATTCTGACAGGATCAAGAGGTTATATGCATTAATGCATATAACCTAATTATGTTTGTGATTACAGAAAACAATTTAGGCCTACTCTTAATGGGGTGCAATCAGGTGGTATCATAGATAGATAAAAGCGTTTAATTTATTTCAATATAAACTTGTCTAGTTATTAATAAATGTGTAAAAGATGTTATTCTGTGAATTAAGCAGAGAGTAGGACAATTTTTTTTTCGTCTAGCTCATATTTCCGTTTTTAAGAAGCTGTGGTTTGCGCAAGTAGGGCTTAAAAAAGAACAAACTAACAAATCTTTTTTTTATAATGCCGTACCCCAGCTGGGTAGAACGAGTACTTGTAACGGTCCGTCTGCGCGTTCATCGTCCTCATCCTACCACTTCTAACGATAACGGAGCTGATAAAGTCGTTATGAAGAGGATGATTGGTGTCTTCCAATATAGCATGGAACACATCGGCAAGACGTTCGCTGTATAAAAAGTCAAGCGTTTGAACAGACGAACCAATACATTTCCCCGCTTTACCCAGCACCTTTTCAATTCGGTGGTTATCCCCCTTACTGATATTCCCTGCCCAGCCCAACATACAATAACACCAAAATATATAACATCACTGATGAGTAGGCCTAAAACATTCTACAAATATCTTGCTTTACCCAAAATGAACCGAGTTTCCTCAGGCAGTAGGCCTACAGCCTTGTATTTAACTTCTTAACTATATTATGGTCAACATGATCCACCCATTTAAGCTTATAATAGTCAAACACTACTCACAGATACTTATAATTGTTAAAAATCTTTACCTCCTTTCCATTAACGTATACCGGGTCCATACAGCCAGACCTATTGTGTTTTTGAAAATCAATCCGCATTTCTTTCGTTTTATTTATGTTTAGTTCAAGAAAAGTATTGCCACAGTAATCGGAAAATTTCACGCATTCCGCGCCACACTTACTTCATATCATTACTTTTAAATTTACTCTAGTAGCTAGATCAACTTTCGTATGCACTTTGAGGTCCAGAGAATTTCACTTCAGAAATTGGTTTAGGGTGGTCAAACAATCATTTTTGGCTTGGTTACACATTTTGAAAATGTGGCGAAAGGTCAAAAGGTCAGGGTCAAAGGTTATAAGATCAAACACCATTATGTCCTTAAATCTCGACAACCACTGGTCACAGCAAGGTAATTTTGGTCTCAAATTGATCAGAAGGTATACATTCATATTCAGTTTAATGAAACATTTTAGTCGAAAATGACCGGAAATGCCATTTCTGACCTTTGACCCATAAACCAGGGCATGTCTGTATCTCCGTAACTATTGGCCGTAGAGACTTGAATTTGGGCTCAAATTGTTCGAAATATACATTTAGTTATTTGTTACACATTTTGAACAATGTTACAAAAGGTCAAAAGGTCAAGGCAGGGGTTATATAAATAAACACAAATAGGTATTTGTATCTCGGCAACCACTGGTCACAGCGAGTAAATTTTGGTCTCAAAATGTTCAGAAGGTATACATTTATATTCAGTCTAATGAAACATTTTAGTCGAAAATGACCGGAAATGACATTTCTGACCTTTGACATACATACCAGGGCATCTTCTTATCTCTGTAAGTACAGGTCGTAGAAACTTAAATTTAGTATCAAATTGTTAGAAATACACATATTTACATTCATTCTAACAGAAAATTTGGATAAAAGATGATCAGAAATACTATTAATTACTAATCTTTTAAATGAAAAACATATCTACCCAACTTATCATTAGACAGTAATGTTATGCAATAATTGATGCTTAATAATTTCATTATAGGAATTAAAACAAATCCTTTACTGTTTGTAATAATTGTACTTTTGCTATAATAATGATAGAAAGTATTGTTGACCCCCGAACGTTCAAACATTTTGAGAATGCTAAAAGTAATTTACTGTAGTTACCTGAATAAAAGCCTCGGGCATTTATTTATTCAGGGAAGGCGTTTATTTTGTTGGGTGTAATAATGGTAACATGTATAATCTAATAAATACACCCCAGATATATATATGAAAAAAAATATATATATATAATAAGAATAATAACGAGATTAAACCTCATTCTATCCTGGTGGAAGTACAATCATGTAATAAAAGGTATCGGAGACCACAATAATAGACCAAGTCATTGTCATTATTACGTAACACTGTTGCATAATAGTTTTGAATGTCAACGACAAAACGTATACATATACACGTCTGTTCCCAGTGTAGATAATAAAACAATATATATTTCTGGAGATTTATTATCAATACCACTAGAAACTTTGACATGTTTTAGGTACTGAATGCATTGACAATAAAAGCATCAGAAGTTTATCATGATAAAATCATACTACAACACTGTACTACAGTACACAAGGGTGTTTTCAGGAAAGCTGGACATATTGTACAATATTAATGAAACTATGTATTGGCATTTAAAACTATGCAAAAGATTGTTGTCAAATTTGTAGTTACAAACAAATAGATGATAGAATGAAGATCCATTATGAGTGCAATCGTGTCCGGATAATGATGTGTCATTGTTTTATATCATTATACTGGCACCTGAAGGAGAAGATTCATTTAATGGAATCTATCACTTTTATTTTAAAAGACAGAAACATTTCGTTAAAAAGCATAAAGAGGAAAACGAATCATGTATTAAGTACCTTTTATCAGTTGAGAAACGAAATACAATTATTAAAATTGTGTATTCCTTCAAATAAACGCCACCATTCCCTCCAATAGAACACCATGTGGAATAAACGCCCCGCCACTTGCATTTACACAATAATTGTATCACGTCAACACATTTCATTAACTACCATAATCTACAATTTACCAAGCATTTTGACATAATTTTATCACTTTTTTATATTAATTGTGCAGTATTTTTTTACATCTAGGTGGTATTTATTTGATTATACATGTTACCATATTATACCCCAAATAAAGATGCCTCCTTTCCCCCTAAAAACCCTTTTGAACAATAAATGCCTGGGGCGTTTAATCGGATACATATGGCAAGTTACTTCTAGCATTCTGAAAAGAACTGTTGAGCTTAAAGTTTCTATCAAAATGTCCTCGGGGAAAGCAATAACTAGTACTTGAAATTAAAACAATTTAAAGTATCAGTTATTGCATAACATTACTGTCTAAGGATAAGTTGTGTAGATATGTTTTTTGTTTGAAACATTAGTAATAGTATTTCTGTTCATCTTTTAACCACATTTTCTATTACAATGAATGTAAATATGTATATTTCGAACAATTTGATACCAAATTTAAGTTTCTACGACCTGTACTTACAGAGATATGAAGATGCCCTGGTATGTGGGTCAAAGGTCAGAAATGGCATTTCTGATCATTTTTGACTAAAATGCCCCATTAGATGGAATATAAATGCATGCCTTCTGAATATTTTGAGACCAAAATTGACTTGCTGCGACCAGTGGTTGCCGAGATACAAGTACCTTTTTTTATTCAAATAACCCTTGACCTTGACCCTTTGACCTTTTGTAACATTTTTCAAAATGTGTAACAAATAACAAAATATATATTTCGAAGAATTTAAAACCAAATTCAAGTGTCTACGACCAGTAGTTACGGAGATACATACATGCCCTGGGTTGTGGGTCAAAGGTCAGAAATAGCATTTCCGGTCATTTTTTTACTAAAATGTCCCATTAGACTGAATATAAATGTATACCTTCCGATTAATTTAAGACCAAAATTACCTCGTTGTGACCAGTGGTTGTTGAGATTTAAGGACATATTTATGTTTGGTCTTATGACCTTTCACCTTGACCTTTTGACCTTTCGCCACATTTTCAAAATGTGTAACCAAGCCAAATATGATTGTTTGACCACCCTAAACCAATTTCTGAAGTCAAATTCTCTGGACCTCAAAGTGCATACGAAAGTTGATCTAGCTACTAGAGTAATTTGCTTTCGACTTTATGTGTACTCTAATTTGTTCTTACGTATTACTCGTTTCAACTCCTTCTGAATACCTTTAGCTTGGGCAACGTCACCAATATTAAAAGCTCGTATTTATTTCTTAATAACTATCTCAATTAAGTTTTCATTGATCCATGGTTTAAAATTACCATACACTTTTACTTTCCTAATTGGATCACATTATCTGTACAAAAGTTGATAGAGGCAGTAACAGTTTCCGCCAATTCAACCACATTCTCAGAATTGTCCTTGAAAACATTCCAGACTGTCATTTTGAACACAAATTGAAGTTGTTCAATTGCTTCATTAGACCACTTCTTTACCGTAACCATCTTCGGCTTTTGGGCGGTACTTTGTTGTAGATGCACCAGGTTATGATCTGATAAACCCAGGTTAGGTAATTTCCGTGATGTGAAGGCATCCTTTACGTTTGAATAACAGAGACCAAGCGTGTACTGCACTTTACGTGTTGGTAAAAATAAATACTGCTCCTATATAATGTACAGTGGTTAAAGTCCCCGCTCACGACGATGAGCATCAGGATATGCGATTTCTATCTCGCCAATGACATTACTCAATTCTGCTCTAGCTTCCCTAGCGTTCTTGTCGTTCTATCTATCTGTCATAGACCTGCCAATTGGCAGATAACAAGGTAGACAAGGTAGGTAGACTATCTATATTGTCCTCTGCTGCTTGTACAATGAATAAAACATATAGTGTAATTCAGGGACGACAGGCACCCTTTATATTTGTAAAAAAAAAGAAAAACGAAAGGAAAAGAAAGGAATTTAAAAAAAGGAGTAAAATACAGTCACGGACTAACAGTATATATTTCGTATTACATTACGCAATAAATTATATTAACTTAAAAATCAGTCTGTGCAGACTAACCAAGGTCTGGGTGAACCACCCAGCCCCTGGAATGCGCGTACTGCATGTAATGTTATAACTTTGCCGTCGCCCGAAATTTCCTGTTTTTTTCTATTCAGTTTTGTAATTATCGCAGAGATTAAACAAAAGAAAAGACATACTGTTAATATGATATGCATTATGTAAGATACGTTATTCACATTGTGACGTCAACATACCCCATGGAAAGTTATATTGTGTATATTGTCCTCTTGAAATATATTGTTCAGACTCTCTAAATGCATTTTGGTTCAATGAACCGAGTATATGTTCTTCTAACCACAGCAATAAAAGTCTACAACACCAGTTCATAGTCTTTCTATGGTACTAAATTTCTCTATTGTACTCTTTTCTAGGCAACCCACGGACATCTACTCAACTGTATCAATACCTATTTATATTGATATATTTAATTTCCTCAACAAATTGATGTAAATAAATATTGAGCTATAATAAGCATTGCATTTTGCGATTTTTTCGGGACTTCCCCTAGACGATGTACTGTACGTTCGCATTGAACTTGAATGCAACGCAAACAAAATACTGAGTGAATGAAATCGGCAACAACATGTTATCGTCCTTTAATTAGTTAAGTGTGTTTATTGGAGGGAAAAGTATAATCGTTTTGCTCATTGGTACTGGTAGCATGCTACATGAGAGTGCCTTTTCCTGTAAATTATAGGTGCCATTTATCATGAATTTTATGTGCTAGAGTACCATTTCCAGCCATCTGGGGCGTCATTTAACAACGTTCGCTTCGCCATAGGTCATGTCGACGGCCCTGGACAAGCACCTTTTTTTAGGCCAAGCAAGACTTGCGCGAGTACCCTGCTGTGACGCTTTTACTCAAAATAGGCATGTGGAGGAAAAATGCCACCTTTTCATAGGCTAGTAGTTTTCATATTTAAAATCAATATCAATTTTTAATACATTTATAATAATCTGAGAGTGCTATTTTCGACCATCTAGAGGTGTTATATTTTCACAATCTCCGCAACTCAGCCCCCACCATGGTGGGGATGAGTTGGAGTGGACTCTATACAGTTGCCTCTTCCCGCCACCCCCTTCCCGCGTCCACCACTTTAAAAAAAATTCTGGATCAGCCCCTGTAATTTAACCAAAGTTCTAGTAAAGTTACAATCATGTATAAATTAGCAGATGGGTCCAATGGTCATCAGATTTTACACCCATACCTTGCAGAATAAAGTGAAATTAGCTTCTTTTAAATGTTTTCACAGATTAAAACTTATATAGGGATACTAGAAAAAAGCTTAAACAATTTAATAGTCTGATAAACCAACACGTCAAAGTGCAAATAAAATATAATTCTTTTTCTCGATTGTACAGTATGTATTGGTATTTCTGTTGCTTTCACTCATTGTTCTGCTAAAGCAAACTCCTAATAAAAATTGAACAATAGTCATAGAATATCTTTTGCTTAACAAAGACTAGTATCAAACTGTTCATCGTACTTTTTCACCTTTGTATTGTTATTTTAGTTTTCGCTGAAAGAAAAGACATACTGTTAGGCCTACTGTTACAACGATCAACGTCGAGCGATACGTGTCTGTAAATAAAGAGTTGCGAATGAATTGCATATTTTCACCTGAAAAATAAACATATGGTCATTGGTCCCTGGATGTATTGACGCTTGATATTAAAGCTACCAATCAAATTAGCACAAAAGTGTATTCTTTGCGTGAGAAGCTTGATATGCATTATGTAAGATACGTTATTCACAGTGGGACGTTATCATACCCCATGGGAAGTTATACTGTGTACATTGTCCTCTTGAAATGTATTAGTCTACAACTGCAAAGAAAAGAACACACAATGTGTAGGTGCAAACCTCATCATTTTTTCTCAGATACACTACAATAAATAATGAAAAATATGCACAATATGTAATTTATTATCTAGTATTTATTTATTTTACAGACGAGGGGCTACTATACTTTTTTTAAATGGCAGATGATGATGCTAAAAAAAGGTTCTCTAAATTTAAAAATAATCTCAGTAAACTATATGAAGGTGACAAATACCCTTGGCTCAGATTTTTTCTGTTTGAACATCTGGATTTGGAGGACGTCACTCAACCAAGCAAAACAGCACTGGATTTATTCAATGGACTGGAAGAGAAAGGTATCATTTCGCATACTAATGTTGCACTTCTCTTAGATATTGCTACGGTATCAAATTTGAAGAAAGTTATAGAACTTGTAAGGCAGTATATATCGAGCAATCAAAGTACGTCTGAAGACGATATAAATCACCAGTTGTCACAATATAGGAAAAGGCTTTTTATTGCGTTAAGACAAGTAGATCCAGATGCATTCAAGCATGTTATGTCTGTTTATGAACTAACCACATTCGGATTCAAAAATATCTGGGAAGCAGTACATAAGTTGGGGCTTACTGGTCGATTATCTACTGAACAACAACATACAATAATTGAGTTTGCTGAATGCCTTAGCGAACGTGCAAAAAACATATTACTAGGTAGAGGTACGTGGAAAATGTTTAGTTTATTTGGAAGTCTTAATTTTCTGTAACATTGTAGCAACATGATGATGATGATGATGATTACATCAATTGTTGTTTGCGAATGTATTGCATCTATAATGGTGTATATCAGCAAAGTAATACAAATCATTTTTGAATCAGTACATTGCGTCTATCAGTTCAAAAATTAAATAAAATAAAAATTAAATTAAACCACTTTTAAGTTATTGGCGTTTTGTGCTTATTATGGTATGGTTATTTTATGGAAATCATTGATAATTTTATAATTATGTAATTTATTATGTATTTATTTTAACATGTTTATTTCTTTGAAAGGTGAAACGGTTTGTGTCACTGTAAATAAGTCTTATATGGGCAGCATGTTTAATGAAGGTTTGAAATCTATTGAGCCACGTGGTGTTTTAAATAAAATGGAATGGAAAAAGTTAGGAATCAACAACCCAGAAGCATCGATATATTTTTGTTTTTGTACAAAAAATCGACCAGCTTTGAAAGAATTAATTGACATGCATTACGAGGACGAGCTAATTTACGCTTTAGCAAACGTTTTAAGTGACACAGAAAATCGACAGAAATTTCTAGAAGACTGGGAAGTAAAGATTGACTCAGATAAAGCCAAAGATGCTTTAAAGAAATTAAAAACTGAAGGTAAATTTTAACAGTTAGAAACCAAAAAGGATCAGTATAATAGAATTATGAAGAGTTATTCTATTGTGTTAAATCAACAGTTAGTGTTGGTCAATCATGTGTCAATACTGCGATGTTAGCATTAGGCCTATATTATTGTTTCTCTCATACTTTCTTTTATCATTTAAGAGGTACTCACTTCTTGAAGGAAAAATAGTTCAGACATCATTGTGAATTAATTATTTTAACATATTGTTGCATTTAAAGTTTATTGTCACTAATCGCGATCGTGTCTGTTCAATACAGCTTCAACTTATAACTGATAATTGACTGTAGCGTTCGTTAATGTAGTCCTTTCTGCTTGCGTTGGCACTTCAGATGTAAAACGTAACGCTCTTTCTTACGTTAATCATTTGTAGCCTGCTATATAGGCATACTGTTGAATTAATGTACCATAAAATACACCTTAGATAAGCAATTCGATTTTTCTTTTTGATTTGTTGTATATTTCAAATACATTTAACAAGTACATAATTTAACTAATAAATATCTTACAGTTTCATCAAACACTGCGCAGGAAAGCTATGAAGGTAATTATTATTTTCTACTTTTCATGTTCATTTCTGTTGACAAATAATTTCAAGTTATTAACTGAATTATTCCACTGGATTACCTAAATTGTGTTAATTATGTTGGCATAACATTTAAGCTGAAATATGCAGAAGTGAAGTAGATAACGTTGCAAATTTCTGAAAATGCCATTTTTTTTATTTCATTTATAGTCGGTAAGAAACATTTTTTTAATTTTCTCACCTTTGTATTTTAATCTAACTTTACATGACGAGTAAGTTAAAACCAGTAAATTTTTCTAACTTGTAAGGTTATTGTTTTACTAGTTATCCTGTCATATAGTTCTGTCCAATACAGGGTGTACTCTAATTATGCTGTGTTTTACTTAAATTACTTATAACAGATTTAATAGACATGATGACCAAATTAAAAATAACTTTTCTCTTTTTCATTTAAGGTGTGGAAATTGCATTAACTCTCATTAGGAACAAAAGTGGAAGTGGGAAACCACATGCACTAGAACTCCTTTTCAATTTATTGGCAGAACAGAAAGAGTGGAAGATAAAAGCTGTCAATGAAGTTAACAAAACTATGAAAAAGCTTGCCGATTATTTCGAAGAAAAGCATCTATATTTTGAGAAAGTAGAAAGTGGAAGTATAGTGTTATATCTAGTGGCACACGACTCAGAAGCATTGGAAAATCTGTGGGAAATGTATTCAAATAACGAGCTGAAACACGATTTAGTGAAAATATTAGTAACAGATGAATATCAGAATGTAGAGATGGACATTGCAATTCGTGAACGGGATTACAGCAAAGCATTGGAAAAACTAAAAAAATTTGGTAAGAAAATGTGTTTAGTTGAAAGATTGACTCGTATATAAATGTCTATCTAGACAATGGTTTTCAATTCATACATGATTTTTTAAACAGAAAAATCAGACAAGAAATGTGCATTTAAAGAAGAACATAGCTCACAAGCAGGTTAGTCATCAACGTTTTAATAAAGTATATAATAGTGTGAAGCGCTAGTAAAATCCACAAACATACACAATACAGCGGGGGCCGAAACGCAAAATGAAATAAAGATAGGCCGCAAGCATCACGTCTGCCAGTTTCGACTTTATAATATGAGTGTCAGGTTTTCGAATTAGTAAACATGGTGTCATTTATCAATCTATCTATATAAAGAGTTAAATTACAAGTTCTCAAAAACCTTTATTTCAAAATGCATATCGTCGCATATAACAATGACCATGAAAGTATACTGATAGAAAAATAATTAGGACCATATTGGTGTAAATAAAAGAAATTCATTCTATCACCAGTGAAAAGTAATCTCATTCTACCCTTTCAGTTCATAACTATTGTTATGTTCATAACCCGTGTCCACGGCCTAATATTTTAAAACCAATTTGACTTACAACAAGTTTTAGTATATTTTTAAAGAAAAAGAATGTTTCAAGTTCTGATAATTCTACGCACGATGCATATTGCAAGAGTGTTATTATAATACGAGGTCGAACTTGAAGACAGGAGGTTAGAACACAATGACCTGTATTTGTGTGTCAAAGGCCCTGTTCAGACCCATGGCGTTAGACCGTTTTAGCGTACGACGCTAAAAGAATGTGTGTCTGAACAGTTGGGGATTAGCGTACAACGCGTCGTACAACGGTTGTAGCGTTGTAGTGGAAAACGGTTGATAGTACCGTTTTAGCGTACGACGCTACTGTAAGTCAACGTTGTATCCAATCAGAACGTTTCCTGTTATGACGCGAAACAAGGTTTGACCTAGGCTGACATCTTGTATCGTCAATGTGTGAGATGGATTTCAATAACAAAAAGGCCAGAATAAATAAGGCCTAACTACACTACAAATACAACTGTTACAAAGGCTACAAACTATTATCATTTGATTACCATTATATTTTCTAACAAATGACATAAATACATGCACCTTGTATTTAAACATAGGGACTACGATCCCATCCGCTTTTAGGCCTAGCTAGGCCTAGAGCCATTTACGCATTTCATTCAAGCTAAAAACTAGCGTGGGACATCAAGTCACTCATTCATACAAGGCAGACTAGACTGGACAAGTTTAATGCTGAAAACCCCCTAACTCCTAAAAAAATCAGTAAACAAACAAGGGGAGCTGTGTCCCTTTTATTAGCAAGTTAAGGGTTATTTTCAACCGACTGGACCAAAGAATATATATATCTTTGACTGGACTGGATAGACTAATCACAATCATATTTTTCTTCATCATTACGATACGAGGCCTGCTTTATTTTCGTAACGCAAGAGCCTGGGGAGAATGTTTTTAACTACAAAATAAAAACAATAGAAACAGAAATTTGGCTTTACTATATTTTTCTTAAATAAATGCTGAGGTATGTTTTATTTACGGCAAATTTTGTCATAATAATAGGGCTGAGATCTAGGCCTATATACAGTGGAAATAATGATGAAAACACGTGGGTAAAAGCACATGAATATGCAACTGGAACCAACCTGGATGACGTACTTCCGTTGTAACGATAATCGTACGCTATGGGTCTGAACACCTCGTTTTTTTCTCTGCGGTTTGTAACGTGACCTTGATAGTAACGTTGTACGCTAAAACGGTCTAACGCCATGGGTCTGAACAGGGCCTAATAGTACTTTCTTTTTAATAGGTATGGAATTGAGTGAAAAAACAATACAGCATTTCTCTTCTATCTCTGAAAAAAACACACTGTCACCAACAGAAAAGGGTAAATGTAACCATTGATTTTTTTCTGTACTGTAATGGACTTTTCTTATTATATGTGAAACTACTCAAAAAATAGTCTCTCTATTGAATTCCAATTGAAAAGGCACCTGTATTAAGGTTTGTTATTATAATAACATGTTTTTTTTCAGACGTTATGATATTTCTGAAAGAACAACAAGAAGATTCGTATAGATATATAAACCTAATGGAAGCAGCAGTTTTTGGTGAACAATACAAAGTTGATATTGCAGATGTATTCACAGATCTAGAGTTACTTCAATCTACAAAACAAAGACATGTCGACCATGCAACAAGGATGCAAGAATCTAAACGTACACATTTGAAAGATGTTTTGAAGGTTATCAAATCTAAACGTTCATGTAAAGTTCTTATAACAGGTAAAGGGGGGATGGGAAAGACAACCCTTCTCAGATATATTGCTTATAACTGGGCTAGCAATAAAGATGATACCTTTTCTGATAAAATATTGTTTCTAATAAATATCAGAGATTTACAGGCTGGAAAGACAATCATAGACACGATTGTTGATCAAGTAAACCTTCAGGTTTTCAGTTCGTTTATGAATACAAAATCTCCAAAAGAATTAATTCAACAATTTTTGATCAAACAGGGGGATAAATTAGTTGTACTATTAGATGGATTAGATGAGATAAAGCAAGGTGTTGAAGTTCCAATAAGCTTATTTATAAGTAGGAATTTTAAAACTACAACATTAATAACATCACGACCGGAGAATATTACTAAATTTGTTGAAGCGTGTGATGTGCACATTGAAGTAAATGGATTTAGTAAAGAAAGTCAGAGGCAATACATTGGGAAATACTTTGTCAATAATGAGGATCCCAATAAAGGGAAAATGTTATGTAGTGAATTAACACATAATTCACACAAAGAGAATTCAATAGTTGAACTGTGTTCCTCGCCACTTTTACTGCTCATGATTTGTAGTATATGGGAAGAGTTCGGCAAGCTTTCTAAACACTTGTCAGATCTTTTCAAAGAATTAATTTGTTGCACTTTAAATCAGTTTATATTGAAAGAAAATAGGGCGGTAGACAAACCTAGAATTGAAAATGTTGAGAGAATTCCAGTTGAATATAAAAAAGCAATATTGGCATTAGGCCAATGTATATATGAAGGACTAAAGACAAATAAACTGATAATTGACAAGTATAAATTCACATGTATGGTTGAGAAAAGACCAATAGTAGACTTGGCACTTAGAATTGGATTTGTTTACAAAAAGCAACCTGTTTCTAAAAGAGATAGAAAGGAGATTTTTGCTCCTCCACACAAGCTACTTTCAGATGCATTAGCAGGGTTTTACCTTGCTGATAAGTGCCAGTCAGGTGATTTGAATGAGGAAGAGTGTGAAATGATAATGTTTAATGACTATTTGCATACGACAATCGTATTCACTATAGGATTCTTAGGTGCTGATGCTGGTAGATTTATGAAACATTGGTTGAAAGTAAAAGCTTCAAACTATTACTCACTAGCAAAGTACTTTAGATATGTAAAGGCAGAACACAGAAATTCAGTATTAAAAGAATTAGATAAAGAGATATCGAGGGACAAAATACTGAGAGAAACATGCTCAGAAATGACAGAGTCATTTAGAAGTGTTCTAAGAATTGGCTCTGTGGGTAAGCTAAAAGCAACACTTAAAAAGACAGATGAACATTTAGTGCAACTTATGAGCAAATATCTAAAATATGTAGATGATCAAAGCAATTGTTATGACAGAATTGAAAATACGCTATCAATGATTATGACAACAAGAGCAACTAAATCGACAGCAGATTTTTGTGCTATGCTAGTTCATATCTATATAATCGTACATGGACTAATGCGTGATAGACACATGCTTTGCAGATATGGCAATGAAAAACGAATATTTGAATTGCATTCATTGGTAGACGACAGTGCACTTGATACCCTTTCAGCTGTAATGGAAAATTTTCAATTTCACTACAGCTTTCATAATGTTACAGTTGCAAAATCAGTGACTCCCAAATTCTAGAATCATTTTTTGAAATTTTCTTCTAACCTGGACTTTCTAGAAGTTACACATGAACGTGAAACATATCGATCTTATGTTGTGTATATAGGCCTAACCTCAATGGAAAATTCTTCTGAACTGAAGGCAAACAAAAAGTCTTTCATATGGTAATGAAACAATGACGGCCTTTTTTAAAACTCATCAATCAAATTAAATTTTACATCGAATTTATGTTTCAATGTAGCTTGTATACAAGTACCTTGTCTATTGGTAGACACTCATAAAGCGAGTTTAAAGCTCACAAAATGGTATAGAAATGGGATTAATTAATTATACCGTTTTTTCTGTTAGGTTAAGGCAGAAACTATTGAGGGCCTGAATCCCTACATAAATATTCATGATGTGACGGAAAACCATGGAAATAGTTTTCACGTGGTAATCGAAAAGATCTCTCGTCGCGCTGCTAGGGTAGCTGCTGCAAAAAATCACCAACCATTTAGCCGCACGTACGTATAGTATTAAAAATTGAGTCTAAATGAAATTGAATAAGAATTTGACACTTAAAATGACATTTTCTATATATACATGGGAAAATCCATGGAACTGCTAATGCAAAAACAAAATAAATAAAAATAAAATCGTTATAAGATATATATGTTGCTTATGTTTCTGAAATATTAATTTTTTTGACATCCGATCCAATAATGTACATATTAAATGAAGTAATTAAAACTCACACATAGCCTTAGAATCAATTGTGATACAGGTTTAATTATATCAGGCCTACATATTAACGGATTCTTCCTAAAAAAGAAAGTAAAATGTATTCAGCAACGCGACAACGTCAGGCTACTGTAGGCCTATATAACTAGCGTACGATGTTCGTCCAGCCAGCTTACAAAACTAAGCCCAACTAAGCTGGGCCTAAACGTCTACAAGAGAACTTTCGACGCGAGCTACTTATAGGTAGTGCATTGTTTTTCTCTTTTTATCATAATCAACCTTAATATAACGCACAATTAAGACAAGAAATGACCTGGTTTAATGTTTTTAAAGTTATTTAATGCATTATTTTTTTAAACGTCAAAATTTGCAGGTCTAGTGTCTTTAACAACAACATCGAGAGAAAAAGAGTACACTGACTCCGATCTGCACTGCGAACGTGCATCAGACAGTTAAGTGTGTTTTGCAAGTATGACGTGAGGAGCTCAGACATGAATCATGAATATTCATGATATATGCACGCCCTCTATAGTTTCTGTCTTAACCTAATAGGAAAAAATTCCGGCGGGACAAGTAATTTACAAAAAAATGAAAAAGGACAGTGAATATTTTAATTTTAAGCTTTAGAAAATTTGAGAAAAACAGCTTTAGAAATAAATGAAGTATAGCATACTAAAATACAGCATTATCTGGTATGAGTACCGGAGCACGGACGACGATTTAAACACACAAATACCCAATGATCACATATTATTAGTTATATGAGTATTATTACACTTAAGTTTTTGTTTAATATCTTACCAATCGATCTAAAACTTAGTCTACATTGTAAAAATGTCAGATATTATTGATGTGGTTTTATTTTCTAAACAGGTGAATCTTCTGGTTAATGAGGAAATCATTAACTAGAACTGATCCTGTCAGTTAATCACATCATAATAATATCTTGCAGATCTGTAATTGGTTCTAAAACATGATAGGGGTCCAGTCATTCTAGCGTAAAAATAGGGTGAACCTGGAACAAATTGCAATATATTTTTTTTTCTTCAGAGACGTCATCTATATCATGTCTAGTACTCCAAAAAATCTAAACAAATCCGATTTGGGGAACATTTTTAAATCTTCATTTCAAAATGGACGCTATTTTAATAGGCATGTATATATCTTTGTAACTAGTGGACATATATAGAGTCGTTTCAGTGTCATATTGTTCACAATGTATATGTTTATATTTGCTCTGTGCATGGGGTGACTAGAACAACCCATGGGATTTTGATATTTGACTTGTGTTTGAAATATCTAAATAACGAATGGTCGTAGCTAACTTTAAGCCAATTTAAATTCAGCTATTTATTAAATGTATTTCTTTAAAATGTTAAAATATTTGCTGTAGAATGCTACTTGTGCCAAATATTTCAGTTTGCAATTGAATGTTAGTACTGTAAGTGACTATGTCAATTTAAACTTTAAGCCAATCATAATAATTCAGCTATTAAATTAAATTTTAAATAGATTTGTTGCTTGTCTAATATAATGCAAAATATTTCTATCAACGACATTTAAGTGAATGTCTCCTTAAAAGCAAGGGCTTCATAGAACAAAGCCAAAACCATGAGACTCGCAAAAAAGTTTCTAAACAATAAAAAAATTGGATCATTGGAATATTGAAGCGTTGTCAGTAAAAATACAATATTGTACAAGCTCATTTTTGGATCCAAAGATTGCAAGAATCACTATAATAGGCGCACATGAACAATTTGAATATCATTTGGAAATAAAGAATTGTTGGTGGTGGGTTTGATGCTTGCCTTCCAATCCACGGGTACTCTGAGTTAAAATCCAGTGTCTCATGCTTTTATTTCATGATGGATTACAAATCCATTTCCCAAGTTTCGGGTAGACACAGCACTGCGGTTACCGTGGGTCAGCAGCAAGACCCGTATCTCCCGATATTAGGTGATAAGGTGATTAGTAGTATTATAGTCCAAACTTCCACCTCTTACTTTCGACAGCGACATGTCTATCTATCTGCTTCAGATATAGTGTCAACATTGCATTGCATAATCACCATCGGACCAATATTCACCATATTTCATCTACAATGATATAATTATAATCTAAGGCACAGTGATACACATCTATTCATCCCGAAGCCAAAAACCGATTTTAAAAAACAAATGTCTGTCTTATCGTGGAGCAATTATATGGAATAGTCTCAATGTTGATACCCTTCTAAATTCAGTTAAGTTGTTTAAAACGTATCTGAAAAATGCATTGTAAAACATAATGGTATGGTAATCTACGGTGGTCTACATCCAACTTTTAAAATGGCTAAATACCATGTAAAATGTGTGTTTTATCACTATTATTTTAAGGTAAATGAAATCAAAAAGATTTATTATGTATTACAGTAGAATCCCCATAAATTATACACTTCAATAAGGGTTCCCGTTTACACGGGAAGTACCGGTATGGTGTACCCTAAATAGAGGTGTCAGATGAAGGGGATTCTGCTGTAATTTTGTTTCTTTTCAATTTCAATTTTTTCGTTTCTGTCGTATTTATATGGTGTTGGTTTTTTTTTGTTATACAGTATCACGAACTTGTGTAAAAACAATCAATATTGATTGAACGAGTTGTACTGCACATCAGTCTCGTGTCTAAATAAAGTTTATATATATACTGTCAGAGCAATGATGTTATCTTTCAGTAGGACTTTGTTTTGGCATTATCCCCTTTGCCAAACCATCCGGTCACAGCAGTTACGTAGGCTATCACATCATTCTTGTGTTAATGATTGGGGAAAAACTAGATATTGTCAACTTTCGCTGGCGTCCTTACTTCAAATCAAGTCATATTCATTCATAGAAGCCATGGAAGTGCTGATAAAGACGATCCATCTGGCATATAATGAATAGTATAACCTTAACTAACTTTAGCAGAAATATTTATTAGCCTATAAATGAATAAATATAAACTTAAACTTAACTGAAGTTTTTGTTGAAACTAATGTATTTTAACTACAGTGTAAATAGTGTACCGTATTGTATCATAAATATATAATTAATTATTTATACATTGAAGTCAATATACACAATTCTGTCTCCTTCATCTTTTGTCAAACAAGGTAATAATTAAATAAGTACATTTAACAAATAGCTGAATTGTGATTGGCTTAAAGTTAGAATTAAATCAGATTACTTAAATAGCTTACGGTAGAAAAAAAAGTTAATGAGAACACTTGTATTTATATATCAAAAGATTACAATGTGTGTTTTGAAGAATTTGAAATCACAAGTACCATTCCGCGGCTGCAATTTTTAAAGGTTAATGGTCAATATTACGGTTCCAGTAAAAACAAAATATTCCATTCGAGTAAATATAACTATAGGCATATATTATGAACAATTTTCGCTTAGTTCTCTCTCTAATAGACAGGTTCCATTTCTCAAAAAACGGCCTAGAAAACGAATCAAGAAGCATTTTTGGGTAGAAGCTGGGATCCACTTGGTTTAGGATATTTCGACCTCGCTGATTACGAATATGGCGGATCCCAAGCGAAATTCGGCCATCTAAGCCCTTAATTTGCATAATTAAAAATGGCGGCCATTTTTTATAATTACCCTATATCTCGAGAACCACTAGTCACAGATAATTAATTTTGGTGTCAAAATGTTTTAAATATATGGTTTTATATTCACTTTAATGACACATTTTCTCAAAAAATTGATGCAAGTCGTATTTCTGACATTTTGACCTTTGACCTTGATTTATCGTATCTCAGTAACCAATAATCGGAGAGACACAAAATAGGGCTCAAATTGTTCAGAAACTATACATTCATATTTATTATAATGAAATGTTTTTACAAAAAATGGCCGATTCTACAACTATTGACCTTTGAACTATTAGTCAAATATAATAATATAATAATAATATAACTTTGAAAATTGTGGTCTTATGAATTTTTTTTTCTTTTTAAATTGTTTAAAACATGTGTGTTTCTATCCAGTCTAATGGCATATTTTGTACAAGAATGGCCGATAGTATGGTTATTGACCTTTTAACTACAGCATAGGCCTACTGTATACTAAATATAATATAATTGCATAACTATGAAATTATTTATACACAATAATAATTAGTAACATTATAAAATTCACTGCCATCAAATATGATGTGTTATGATTTATATAGATTTAAAAAGGAATTTGAATACGCAAGTTACATTTTTTGAAATTTGAAATTTGAAATTACCTGCCATCAATATGATGGAGTGTGCTTATAGATTTTCTAAAATGTGAACATGTCAGCTACATTTGGAAATTACCTGCCATCAATATGATGGATTATGATTATAGATTTAAATAAAAATTTGAACACGTAACCTACATTAGAAAATTACCTGCTATCAATATGATGGATTATGATTATAGATTTAAAAAAGAATTTGAACACGTCAGCTACATTTGGAAATTTGGAAATTACCTGCCATCAATATGATGGATTATGATTGTATAGTACCTGCCATCAATATGATGGATTATGATTATAGAATTAAAAAAGAATTTGAACACGTCAGCTACATTTGGAAATTGGGAAATTACCTGCCATCAATATGATGGATTATGATTATAGATTTTAAAAAGAATTTGAACACGTAAGCTACATTTGGAAATTTGGAAATTACCTGCCATCAATATGATGGATTATGATTGTATAGTACCTGCCATCAATATGATGGATTATGATTATAGATTTAAAAAAGAATTTGAACACGTAAGCTACATTTGAAAATTACTTGCCATCAATATGATGAATTATGATTGTATAGATTTAAAAGAAAATTTGAACACGTACGTAAGCTACATTTGGAATGAACATGTTAAGGGCATCAGTTAAGATCATTCATGCAAAGGTTTCCGTCATCTTTAGCGTTGTTACAGCGGCATAAAGCTGTACATGGTAGTTTTGACTTCTTGCACCTACATCTATTGGCAGGTTATGTATCGTGTCTTGCATCCACAATAAATCATCTCTAACGAAGCAGTAGGAATAGCTTCATTTTTCAGAAGCACTGGTTGAAGTTTACCATTAGATAGCTCCCAACCAAAATATGTTGGTGATGGCAAATGCTGGATTGGCGATACAGCTTTTTTCCATACGAGTGCTTGGAAGTGTGCTCTTTTTATATGTTGGTGCACTGCATCGCTTGTTGGAGGTAATGCCTTTTTTTTTTAAAGCCTAACTTTATTGGTACTTTTAACTTGACCAACACCGTAAACGTAGCAAATGAATCTTTCCGATTTCATAATAACTTGGTCACTGATAGGTTTTCTCCCAGGTCTTTAATTAGTTCATACCTTTTTTTAATACTTCCCATGCCGATGCCTTTGAGTGACCACTTAGATATGAGCAGTGAAGAGTTAAATTACTGTATGTATGTATTAATATAATTTAACTCTTCCCTGGATATGAGGTAGTATCGCATCCACTAATAGTGTGGAATGGAATCAGTGCTTTTGCAGAACCCTCGGGCAAGGCTTGAAAAATGTCTTTTATAGATACTTTCTTTTTTTGGATGTCCCTGTCATCATCCATTTGGATACCATGCTTTGGTAGTGAGACACTAGAATCACTAGTACGTCTGTATCCCTAGAAGCAACTACAACTGTGTCGTATCGGACATTGGCAGCATGACAAGTCTCGTGTCCGATTCTTCATGGTCTGACCAGAGACAACGTATTCGTGTACAATTTTGATGATTTAACAACTGATTCTTTCATAAATCCACCAGCTGTGACAATTTCTTTGTCTATAGGAGCTTGACGAATCAACTCCTCTGATAGAAATCGTGTCAGATCTGCATTATTATCTTGTAATGCCAACAAGTTTGACCAGCAATTTGGCAGCGGTATTTCACCACTTTCTATAATTCGACGAATTGGTCTCTGTGTTTTGGTTCATCTTTGTCTGGTGGTGTCCTTTATCGACAGTTTTAAGTTAGGCATGCCATGTTTAAAAAAAAAAAAATTACCTCCAACAAGCGATGCAGTGCACCAGCATCATATAAAAAGAGCACACTTCCAAGCACTCGTATTGAAAAAAGCTGTATCGCCAATCCAGCATTTGCCATCACCAACATATTTTGGTTGGGAGCTATCTAATGGTAAACTTCAACCAGTGCTTCTGAAAAATGAAGCTATTCCTACTGCTTCGTTAGAGATGATTTATTGTGGATGCAAGACACGATGCATAACCATATAGATGTAGGTGCAAAAAGTCAAAACTACCATGTACAGCTTTAATATGCTACTGTAACAACGCTAAAGATGACGGAAACCTTTGCATGAATGATCAAAACTGATGCCCTTAACATGTTCATTCCCAATGTAGCTTACGTGTTCACTATTCTTTCAAACCTATACAATTATAATCCATCATATTGATGGCAGGTAATTTCCAAATTTCCAAATGTGGCTGACGTGTTCAAATTCTTTTTTAATTCTATAATCATAATCCATCATATTGATGGCTGGTACTATACAATCATAATCCATCATATTGATGGCAGGTAATTTCCAAATGTAGCTGACGTGTTCAAATCCTTTTTTAAATCTATAATCATAATCCATCATATTGATGGCAGGTAATTTTCTAATGTAGCTTATGTGTTCAAATTCTTTTTTAAATCTATAATCATAATCCATCATATTGATGGCAGGTAATTTCCAAATGTAGCTGACATGTTCACATTTAAAAAAATCTATAATCATACTCCATCATATTGATGGCAGGTAATTTTAAATTTCAACAAATGTAACTTGCGTGTTCAATTTTTTTTTAAATCTATATAAATCATAACACATCATATTTGATGGCCGTGAATTTTATAATTTTACTAATTATTATTGAGTATAAATAATTTCATAGTTATGCAATTATATTATATTATATTCAGTATACAGTAGGCCTATGCTGTAGTTTAAAGGTCAATAACCATACTATCGGCCATTCTTGTACAAAATGTGCCATTAGACTGTATAGAAACACACATGTTTTAAACAATTTAAAAAGAAAAAAAAATTCATAAGACCACAATTTTCAAAGTTATATTATTATTATATCATTATATTTGACTAATAGTTCAAAGGTCAATAGTTGTAGAATCGGCCATTTTTTGTAAAAACATTTCATTATAATAAATAAGAATGTATAGTTTCTGAACAATTTGAGCCCTATTTCGTGTCTCTCCGATTATTGGTTACTGAGATACGATAAATCAAGGTCAAAGGTCAAAATGTCAGAAATACGACTTGCATCAATTTTTTGAGAAAATGTGTCATTAAAGTGAATATAAAAACATATATTTAAAACATTTTGACACCAAAATTAATTATCTGTGACTAGTGGTTCTCGAGATATAGGGTAATTATAAAAAATGGCCGCCATTTTTAATTATGCAAATTAAGGGCTTAGATGGCCGAATTTCGCTTGGGATCCGCCATATTCGTAATCAGCGAGGTCGAAATATCCTAAATCAAGTGGATCCCAGCTTCTACCCAAAAATGCTTCTTACATCATATTTCAGAGGAAATAGAACTTGTCTATAACTGTACGACGATACAATATTTCGATAGGCAAACACGGCTCAAAGGTCAAAATTGCAGAAAGGGTTTTCTAGTCACTTTTAGAAGAAAAAGTTGCATTAGAGTTAATATAAATATACATTGTGAAGAATTATGACACCGCAATGACTCTATACGTCCACTAGCTATTTTGAAATTACTATTTAAACATGTTCCTTGACTTAGATTGCAATTGATATTTTGGAGTACTAGACATTGTATAGGTGGAATCCCTGTAGAACAAACATGTTGCAATTTGTTCTAGTTCCATCACTAGAATGACGGGACTACTGTAAAATTGAGGCATTTGAACTTCAGTTATCTCAATCTACTTATATAAATAAATAAATTGGCTTAACCATGGGTAAAATATAGTTTTGTTTTTTTTATCGACGTTAGCTTGATTTATAATGTTCTCCACAACTACAACGTCTTGATATGAGCAAATGCCACCTCCAACAGTAGTACTCCCAAGACATTTATTGAACTAATGTGATAGAAACAAAGCTAACCCGACAGGCTTGATCTAAAGAAAAGCGATACATGTATTATGTTTCTGGTTGGACAAATAAAAACTATATATCATTGCTATCTGTTCCCTGTTTCCGGACTAATAGACTTAGGCCTACGTGGACTCATTTTCCTTTGTTGCATCCTCTTCTTGTAACGAACTACCTCCTTTTGTTAATCTTTCCCCCACTCATTTAAGATTAATTTAAAAATTCATTTATTTAGCAAATTTCATGATACAAGGCGCATTTGATCATCTTTTTTTGGAATTGGCACTATATAAATGTTTTATTGGTATTTTTATCTAAAATTATATACATTATCAGAAATAAAGTTATATAAAACAGTGTCATTTTCATTCATTGAGATAATAATAATATGGGCAGCGCACATCTAATAGTCCTACCCTAAGGATTTATACCTGATTCGTCAGGTTTTAACTTGACCCTTTTTAACATGACACGCCAATTAATTTCTGAAGCTCCGGCGTAAATAATTTGAAATCAAAACACTTGAATAACCAGGACAGAGTGAAATTAATAGTAGTAATTTCAATCTTCACTGGAATAACGAAGATACTAGCTGTTGGCCACACAAAGCGAATAAAAAATGTATGCAGTCCAATATAACTGTCGCCATGAAGGATGAACTTATTCATTAATTAGTCAAAATCGTCAACTCCCAGTGATGCACGATTTAACTTATTTCCGGAATTTGAATATAAAGAAGATGGTTTCTTTTATCTGGTATTTTTGTATACTTTGGGAAGAAATGTTGCCATTTTACCCAATTAACCTACGACGACGATGATACTGTAATTTACTGCTGTTTTATATAATTTATTAAAATAATTATTCATGCGTCTATTTTTATAATCTTTAATGTGCGTATGTAAATCTTGTATGCCTAGCCTATAAACTAATGCGTCAATTCAGCTATTATCTGCTGACGTCTTTTGTATTTTATAGTGTCTTGAGGAAATTTATAGAAAAGCCTGTTTTTATAATTTCGTAGTTTCTATTTTATATACATTTAAATATGGATTTTAATATTCTTATATTGTTTATGTGATCAATTATATTTTAATAGATTTATATTTTATAGTGTTTTGATACAATACTGGACTAGCTTAAGAGCCTACCTATAGGGCCTCTCATGATGCAATTTCTTTCTGTTTTAATTGTTGTAACATATATTTCAAATAGTTTGTATGTTATTATACTGTTTTTATCGGATGTTTTATTATTTGTAATTCTTATGTTAAGTGCATTTAAGACTTGTTTGTATTTTATAGTGTTTTGATACAATACTGGATTAGCCTAAGTCTTTTGATGCAATTTCGTATTGTTTCTATTGTTGCGCATACATTTTTAAATACAAATTTTCTTATTACTGTTTTATTGGATGATTTATGTTTTATAATCGTTATACCAAGTGTATTTAAATGGATGCCTAATTATGGTGGTGGTTTGATGCAATAAATATATCGAAATAATATAAAACATAACTTTCTTTGTGTTAGTTATTTTTTCTTTTCGACATTAGCTCTACCTAACGAAAAGTGATATCTAATGGTGATAATTAATGCACGTTCAGCTTTTTGTAAACATTTTTTTAACATTTTGCTACACTTCGTTTGACTGATATTTCGAAAAACAAGCTGTAGAAGTGCGTGACTTCTATAACTACTATACTTCGCATCTAAAGTTTGAGCGCTCTTTTGACCTAGCATCCCGGCCTAGCATTTGTCAATAATTTATGACAGATAAGTTTGTTGAATGGAGAGAATAATACATTCGATGAAAAAATAAACAACCTATGAAATATTCTCACTATCCAACTCAAACATTCATTATTTGTATATTAGTGAATGTTTATGAATTTACTGATGAGAAAATTTCATGAGATGTCATTGTCCTAAAAAGAAGCCCATTGGCTTCTTTACGGTATGCATTTTGAGCCAAAAAGAATAAACCAAGAAGCAAGACGGTCAAACTTCATGAAGCAGTGCACCACTATTCATAACAATATGACTTATGTATCTCAAGATCTTGTTCTGTTGTGTACATCTTATCACAAGTATTGCAAATATATGTGGGTGATGAAATGTAATCAGAGTCTGAAGAAGGTGCTGGTGTCTTCCAGCCAATTTTGGGGTTACCTGGTGGATTATCTATGAAAACAAAAAGAAAGAATAAATAAATACATATTTTTAAAAATAAGTAAAAAAATAACCAAATTAATATAATATCACTATATTAGAAAGTATATAATTCCTTTAAAAATAAATTAGTAGAATACTAAAAAAAATTATTTTTGGGTTAACAAATAATAAAGAACATAAATATATTACAGTACACTGTAATACAAAGATGTCAATACTGTCCGTGGCCTATGGTAATATTATTTAAATTAAAAGTTAATATCATGAAAAATTTGCATGGGTTGATTTTTTTAAAGTTGATGGTTGTTGAGTCATGTGATACAATTTGACCACTCTTAGATCTACAGTATTTGACTACCTAAGATGAGTTTTCCAGATCTAGAAAATTCAGGTACTGTATATCTGAGATACGACTTTTCTAGACAACATAACCACCCATATAATTTGACCTGTAACCTTTGACCTTTAAAATAAAGAATACCTCTACTACTATACAGTTACTTACCATAAGAATCTCCAGCTGATTTGATGCTACCAGATGCTTTCAGTTTCCTGTAAGCTCCTAGACTTCCATTACCAGACCCTATTAACCTTTCAGACTGCACATTGTTTACTGGTATTCTTTTCTTTTCAGCTGTAGGAAAAATAATTAATTACACCCTATGTATATTGTATCACTGTAGAACCTGAAAACACTGTAGAGAATAATCAAGCGAGGAAGCGCATCTAAAATCTCTGCATGCGCACAACCAATTGCAAAAGAGTCGCAAATTGGAAGCTCTCGATTATTACGATTATAAATGTCATGTTTGTCTTTATTATTCAGCTAACAAGGTCTGTCTTTATGGTTTGTTTTACTCTAACAATAAGTTGTACGAATTCCTTAAAGTTATTATACTAATCATTTAGAAAAAGAAAAACACTTTTGTTTAATAAGCATAAGTATCTATAAGTATCTATTTACCCGTTTTTCTTGTTCCGCCACGTGATGGTGGTCTTGGAAGACTAGAGCCACTATTTTTATCATGTCTGTCTACTGGAGGACTTCTAAAAAAATGCAGAACAAGAAATTAATTAACAATTTCTGTGCTTGTAAATGCAATAGATAGTTGACAGAGGCGTAGGCTGGTTGGGGAGACTTCTACTTGGTGTAAAGAGCTACAGAAAAAAGTCCTGAAAAATCTGATCTTGCAAAGATGTCATTTGAGGTCACATTAGGTCAATTTAAGATAAGGTCAGAACCCCAATTTAACTGCCAACAACATTTTTAGAAATCTTTGGTTTCTGTAATACAGCCTGTGATAATTCCCCTGAATATCTAAATGTTTACTTATAGTGTTACCATAGCTACTGTTGCTTTGAGTAATTTAAGCAAAATCAAATGATCAATCAAATACAGTATGGGATTTACAATCATGAATACAAATAATTGATTACATTTTACACTTCTACTAAGTCCTAATAATCACAGAAAAAAGTCTTAACAAATTTGACCTCACAAAAGGGTCATTTAAGGTCATAATGTAAATAATAGCCTTAACTTACTTATATGTATACAAATCCCTGTTATCTGTTAGCCGATTGTTCGGAGCATTCTGATTGGACATTTGCTGATTTCCAGTAGACTGTTGCCAGAGTGGTACAGCTGGTCCAACCGGTGTTCTCTGGAAAGAAATATATAAATTTTATTAGTATAAGAATTGAGACCTGGACATGCCACATTCATTGACATAACTCTATGACCATGCCCTACACTTACCTTGGCAGTTGTTTGCTGGCCTTCTTCAAACAGCTTGTTGATGCCATCTCTCAGCATGTTGTTTGTTTCCTCCAACACCTCAATCCGAACATTGTTTGCTTGCATCTGTCTTGACATTGTATCAGAATCTTCAATAACAAATTTAAATAAAAATAAGTTAAATCAAAAAGTGAAAGAATTTCTTTTCACAAGACTTCTACAGACAATACAAGTAGTGAGTTGATTGTTATATAATAAAGCTTTGAAATATTGCTAGTAACATTACTACAGTGACATTTACTTGGATAACAACAACCACAATAACAACCACAACAATAGCAGCTACAACAATAGCAGCCACAACATCAACCATCACAACACAGCCAGGTCACTGTCAAGCCAGGACTGATCTGAGAGACATATTCTTCTAGTACCTTACTACATCCCAGGCTTTTCAACTTTGTACATACCTCTAGGCCTGGTCATTTTCAGGCCCGTTGGCTGGTCTGGGTATTGGCAGATTATCCTCATCTTGTCTTCAGTTTCATTGAGCTGATCTTCTAGTGCAATGATCATCTTCTGAAGATCCTGAATTGAGTTCATCAGAAAATCCTTTTCAGTTTTCAATGCAGTACCTGAATCCTTGAAAAATAAAGAAAAAACAATAGGTATGTTTGTTCTGAGTACAATAAAGAGTATTTCCTACTTTTTGTTCTGTGCTGTCCTAGCCAATGTGTTTTTGGTTTGAGATCGTCTCTCCACCAACATTTTCGTATTCCTCCTTTTTTTTTATTTTATCCAGGATGTTTTTGACTTAAGAAAATTCCCTTATAATTGTGCTTTCAATTTTATTGCTTAGTGTGATACTAAGCATTTGTCTTTTCATTGCTCGTTATTTGTTCTAGCAGTTCTAACCAGAATAGTAATTAGGATATATAAATGTACTAAATACTTCAGTGGTTGAGGTTCAAACAACCACCTACCCTGTCTTTAATGGGTTCATTTTAATGCACATAGACAGATACCCATGGTACCAATGTGATCTAAAGGCATATATCAGGATGAAAGCACAACTAGATGCTTATGATGAGTCTAAATTGATTCCCTATCATTGTGTCACCTCTCTCCTACTCTCTATTCAGACTGATGAATGAATATGTTCTACCTTCTCTTGCTTTAACTCTTCTTTCAATGCTTTCAGTTCTTTCTGTGTTGATGTCAACGTATCAAAGGCCTTTTCATTTTCTTCTTCCATTTCATCCACCTTTTCTTTCAACTCTTCACATTCTTCATTAAGTTCATCAACTCGTTGTAACAGGGCGTCATGTTTCACTTGTAAACCCTTACATAAACCAAAAGGTTAATTAAAACGTACAACATAGTATGGCTCTTGGATACATCATGCTTTCAGAATAATGAGTGTAATTAACCGATTAATTTAATAAACAATGCTTCATTGTTCCAAAAGTACTCATCTTTTTAAGAGTATGTGTGTGTTTGCATGTTTTACAGAATTAATCATTATGATGAACAAGTTCCCTAAATATACAATCTTTGATGGAGAGTATAATATACATTTTAAAATTAATGAGTTCTGCAGGTAGGTCAGATCCAGAACCATGACTGCAATTGTACATGCATTTAAAGCTGACATTTATTTTGTTAATGAGCTTCTTTTACAATCGGCTTAGAAAAACTGCTGGTAATGTACCTGACTATGTTTTTGTATACTTCTATTCTTGGCCTGTTCTTTTGTTAGAATCCTGGCCTTTTCATCTAATTCAGTCAGGGTTGTTTTAAGCTCATTGTTGATGTCTTTCAAACTGGTTTCAAGTTCATCTATTTGTCCTCTGGCAATTTGATTGTCATCCAAATCATTTGTTAATTTTGCATTCCGTTGTTCTGTAAGTAAGTATTGAAAGAAAGAGTTTGTCAATGATAAAAATGTAAAAATAACCAAATGTTCAACCAATGCTATGTTGGATAGCCTTGGTTCTATTTTCTACTCTTTATAATATGAAAAATTGAATGTTGAAATAGTGTAGGCTACATGGATAGCCATAAAAAAAAGCTTTAGGCTGGGTGGAAGAATTTTAAGGCCACCCACCTTGATCCAGCACAACATCTATGCTACTGACAGTAATAGTGCCTGTAATGTAATCATTTCACTTACCTAGGTCTTTCACAGAATCAACATGGTTTTGCACTTCCTTTCTCAAGATTGTGATTTGTGCTTCAAGAAGTTTCTTTTTATCATTAAGTTCTTCATTATTTCTTTCTATTACTGATAATATTGATGAATGTTTTTGGTCAATTTCTTTCAACTTTGCGGCATGTGTCTTCAACTGCTGTTCCCTTTGCGTCTTTTCTTTCTTTAGCTCTTTTTCATTCTTTGCCAGACTTTCTTTTAAATGCAGACATTCATCTTTTGATTTTCCAAGATCTGATGTCAGAGGATCAATTTGATTCATCAGGTTATCCAGATGTTGATTGATCCTTTCCAAGTCTTTAGTCTGTTCATTTGACCATCTGGCGAGATCTGCAGCTGTTAGTGTGGCATCGATCTCACTGTTCATATGCTTATGAATGGCACTGGTGATTCCTTGAGAAACACAAACTCCGGCAATCATTTTACTAACCTCTTTCAGACTCAATTGCACTTTGGCACAGGCTTCACATGGTACAAATGCAGTCTCAAGCGTTTGGGATGAGACTGTACGCGTGTCTTTAGATATTTCATCTTTTACTAATCCTAATGAACCAACCAAAAGATCTTGTTCTTTTCCTGAGTGTTGAGCATTAAAAACCATTGAAGCAGAAAGATTTCTTGGCCCATTGCCAGGCTTACACTGTAAGTCTCTGTTTATTGATTCCAATTTCTGTATTGTACGACTCTTACTTCTGTTCTGTAAATTGAATGAAAAAATGAATGAGAAACATTTATTTAGAACAAAAAAAGGTATACAATATGCAAAAGCATGATAGGCATGGTGACAAAAATGTATTAACATAACAAAATAAGTTATTTCCAATGGGAGAGGTCCAAAAACAAATCGGGTATTATTATTTTGAAACAAGCAAATGTCGATGGTGTTTTCCCGAATGATCGTACAAAAAAAATGGTACTGTGTGTTGATCGACTAATGTTTATGTTCCTAACTAATCATCCATTTATAGAAGTAGGCCTACTGATGAAGAAGTCAATCTGTGGCAAGTAGAGTATTTTATAGTATCAGTACTTCTATGAACGCTAGTTGATCATATCCAGTACGGTTCTGATCATACGATTATTCGGGAAAGCACCTCACATTGTCTGCACTGAACAACCAAACTAACCTCTGATTGACATTGCTGTACTGCTGAATAGAGTTGCACCATTTTGTTCCAGAACTTTTTAACAACTAGGCCAATGGACATCTGGTTTCCCAGTCCATCACCACGGGTAACAGGTCTGCCAGACAGTAGTTGCTGTAGCTGCTCTACATAGCGTGTGAAACTCTGCAGCAGAAGCACCATCCTGAAATGGAAAATAGTACACATTCATTTAGACTAGACAAAAAGTAGTGAGCCCTCTAGCGGTCATTTGTGATTTCTGAGATTCATCGAAGCGCGACAACATCACCCGGAAATGATGTGAATTTAAAATTTTAATAGGGTTAAACTCTTTTAACCAATTGAAAGCCTTAAATTATAGTTCCTTATGAATAATTCATGAGAATAATTAAAGCAAGGGTTGAAGAAGCACGTGACTTGGTTTTTGGAACAGGATAGCAGTTATGATCGTGTCAGGTAATCATTGAATTTGCCCTTCTTTTTGTTAGATTTTATACGGTTTTTATCAATAATAATATTGTACATTTTTTCGAGACCATAAAAAAATTCCTCAATTTTTGAGTAAACGAGTGACTAAATAAAAAGTTACTATGTAATGTAAATATTCGTTTGACCAAAAATGGGCATGTTGATATTTTCAAATATTTTTTAAATGGCGATTGAAATAGGTAAACAAATCACATGTATAACGGTGGTTTGTGCGAAGCTGGGCCTAGCCTTGATGGTCCAACGCGTACTGCGTGTTAATCAATGCGTATAAGATACACACGTAGTCGTTTAGGCCAATTTTTTTACATGTTTATTTATTAATATTAGGCCCCATTCTCATTTATTTTAATTAATGTACTGAATGTACCACACTTTACAACTCTATATAAATTAGATTTTGTACTTGTATTAAATTCAAACGTTTTATGGGATTTAAAACATTAAGCTAGGCCTTGTAGTAGGCCTAGGACCACATGCTAGGTTTTTCAGCCTAATTTATCATGCAGTATACCTCTAGCCCATCTTTCAAATACATATTTAAATTAACATACTTTTTATATTTCTATATTTTTTATAGGATCTGACTCCAGAAAACATTTGCATCACTTGAAAGCGGCTATTTATGGACAGCATGTTGACATTCAAAAAAATTTGACCAGCTCTTATTAATTAAATGTCTTTTAAATTAAAGGTTTTCATTATAATGAAATGTACGGTGACAGAAATTTAAATGATCGCCGTGGCTAAAGATACGGTACCGTATTCTAACTTCTGTTTACTAAAGGTACGGTAAAATTGCATTACGTCATAACCAGCCAATGGGGTGCTGGTACATGTGTGACGTCATCGTATAAAGACTTAGGATTTTTTTCATATCGCGAAAACAGTGATCAACCGCATTTTCTTTATGCTTCATTTATCGCCGTCGTGTGTGACAAAAATTAAATGTAGCCTACGTCTGTTATTATTATTATTGAAAAGCCAAAACATGTTGATTTTAATTCTAGAATACAAAAAACCGTTTCAAAAGAGGCCTAGGCCTACGTACCATAACCTCATTATGAGTTTGTTTGTGTAGGGAAAGCGATGCCAGGCTGGGGCCAGCCGTGTGTGTGCGCTGATTTCTGTGACTCAGACCTGGGGCTACTGTCTAAAAATCATAGTATTTGAGGACCCCTTTATTGTCCGCATTTGCTTGTTGTTTATGGTCACCATTGTAAACAAAGTTTAATAAAAAATATAGGCATAAAGGCCATTTGGAATAAAAGTAAAACCATCATCAGCGCACACATCCATGCAGCCTGGCGCCGCCGACAGGAATTCTCTACATACAACAGACGCGATATGAAAAAGAATAGTTCTTATACGATGACGTCACACACGTACCAGCACCCCATTGGCTGATTATGACGTAATGCAATTTTACCGTACCTTTAGTAAACAGAAGTTAGAATACGGTACCGTATCTTTAGCCACAGCGTTAAATGATTCTCATAATTAAGGTTTCTCATAGATTTAATATTGAAGGTAAATAAATAAAGCTGTTTGTTATTCTTGCCTTTAGAAATAAACTTGTTGTTAGTACTATATTATTAGGCCTAGGCCATTATACAAATTAAAACTAAAAAATACAGTAATCATATTTAAGGCCTACACAGCAGTACCTTACTTGATTTGATTTTTTTCAAATATTTAATTGATGAAATAAATGAGTTTGACTTTTCAATTAGTTGCCATTTTATTAGTTTCTGTGTTTTTTTATTTATATTCTTAAAATAATTGTATTGTATACAACAACTTTAAAGTATTGCGCAGAAGTGATCAAATTATAGTAGGCCTATTTTTATGTTATTTTCGCTTAAAATTATGCAGTTAAAGTATTGATTTTAGGGTGACAGAAACGGTTAGGCAAGAAAAGAAATAAATTTGGGAATTTTGTTATGCGGTAAAAACAATTAAACATAATTTACCCCTAATGCATGTAAATGTAGAAAACATTGCTTATGTTAGCGCGACCGAAACTCGCTACTGGGAATAGAGCCTGCAAAAGCGATGCGTACACACCTACTCGGGCACCGGCGGAGCGCGATCGATAGTAAATATACCCGATTTCAAATGATCATAAAATTCTTTTAAAAAATATCAACATTTTGATTTTTTGAGGATTAAAAGTAAAGATATTGAAATTTAACATAATATTTACAAATATGTATTTAAAAATTCGGAAACAATTTTAGCGTGATATTAAAACAAACTTTTTAGAGTTCAGCGATTTTCTACGCAGGATTTGTTTGTTTTCATTGTTAATGGGCGAATGTTACCTAAACTAGAATCGTTATAAATCTTTTAAATTTGTATTATAAGTAATTTCTTTAGTATTCTTAGTAACATCGAATGTCTCTAATTAACTAGCAGTTATTTATACTAACTATTGTTCAATAATAAGCGTGTATGAAGTGAAAATCTATAGTAATAATGTTCTTAGTCAGTTCGTCTCGCTCGCGTGAAGTCTTCGGGTTTCTCAATACAATTCTCAGCGGTAAAGATAGGCTCGCGCTAATGTTTAAATCAAAAGCGCTCTCAAAACACTTTTTGTCCAAAATTCGCAATATGACGTGAGTGTGAGTAACTACCATGTTTTTCAGGATTCTTTGTCTGTGGCTACAGTAGGTATAGGATTGGACAAACAATTATTGTCATGAGCAATAGGCCTATTTACTAGTAGAATATTTGGAAAAGGCACTTTTCAGGAAAAAGGGTGGTTCTTTCCAATCCAACGAATACCTGGTTATGGCCTTGCGGTACAGTAAATGGTCTTTAATTGGAGGTCTTTAATCAGAGAGGTTAATATATGATTTTTTACTTTACCTATCAATGACAAGCTCAAATGAAACAATGTGTGACACTTGGCTGTGTTCTTCATCATCACTGGTGTATTTAAACTCATCTAATAACTCCGAAATATCAAGATCACAGGAGATCTGAAAATAAATATATATAATTGTATATAAAATAGTATAATATAAAAATGGAATTGTCAATAGTCACATTAGTCGCTTAATAATAATAATAATAATAATACCACATTTATATAGCGCCCTTTTCATGAGTAATCATGCTCAAAGGATTATTACCCCAGTATTTTTTGGGATCAAACACGTATGGAAACATACTCCCATAATGCAGCCGGTAACCAGCACAAAGTTGTGTCTAGATCTAACTGGGTACCCATTTATACACCTGGGTGGAGAGAGGCAACGTAAGTAAAGTATCTTGCCTACGGAAACAAGCAATGCGGCAAGAGTTGGATTCGAACCTAGGTCTGACAATCGGTAGTCCAACGTCCAACACACTGCGCCACACGCCAGTTTAGTGGTTAACATTCTTCACTCAATCATTAGTGGTTTCAGTTCAATAGGTATGAGATGCTATGTTCGACAAAATTCTTATTTTTTTATGAATATTAAGCTGAATCGCTGTCTCGAACCAACTCTAGTAAATGTTCTATTATGATCATATGGTAACGTGCTGCATGTATTAAAAAATGATACAAATTGATAACTGTGAGCAAGCATAAAAAATTTCTGTATAGTACAGGTTTGACCATTCTGGAACTTACATACCTTGTCTGGGAATTTCCATGAAGGGTAACGTACAGGGCCAACTCTTGAGAACACATCATTGATGGCACTTTGTAAATCTTGAGTATCATTTCCTAAACTATCTAAACAATACTTGGAACCTAGAAGATGTGCCATTCTCTTTTACCTAAACACAAAAATACTTAATCATCAAATCAATTTCTAAGATTTCTTGTAATAAATATATGCATATCTGTTTTTAAAAAGGGGTAATAGGTTACGCCTACACACAGAAATTAATTTTGTCACCACCATTTTTCTGCCTTTATACACTATGTTGTTTTTTCTATTGATTTTGCGCAGTCACAAAATCTTTCTAATTTTTTTCAGCCATACAGTTATGTAGGCTAATCATTACAGTAATTTTGTTCTCATAATATGACCCTCTGTTCAGGAAGTACTTCTTCTGATGAAGATGGCTTCTGTAGCACGAAAATCATCTGTTCTTAATTAAAGTTAACGAAACCATCACAACAGTATCAATAACATTTTATTTGTATTGAACATGATTTTCACCAAAATATGCGTTATTGGTTAAATATATCTAAAGAATATGGATTACATTACATAGTTCTTAGCCCTCTAAAAAAGTTGCTCTTTTGGCATTCCATAGATTAGAAACAAACAAATTGAACATTGATTGAGTATTAAAAAACATAGGCCTAGCTAGGCCTAGCCTAGAGTGTGCGAAAAAACGTCTGTAAAATCATCAATTTAAAGATGTATTGTCCCCAAAAAACATTAAAAATAAAGATTAATTAAATCAGACTTTTTAATATTTATTTATTTTGTAGTTTTTAATAAAGTTCAGTAGAAAAACAACCGAAACATAATAATGTTTTCACTTATAAAATGACAAAAAAATTTAACCAAAAACCCATTGGTTGGCAGCCAATTTGACAATTTTTGAGACGGGTTGGTGAATTTTGTCCAAGATGGGGAAATTTCTGTCCAGAATGGGGAAATATTTTGTCCAGAATAAGAACAATAGCGATAGGTGGCGCTATAATCGTGTCCAAGATGGGGAAGCTGTCCAATATAGAGAAATCCGATTTGTCCAAAATGGGGAAATTTCTGTCCAAGATGGGGAAGTGGTGGCGCTATATCGTGTCCAAAATGGGGAAATTTCTGTCCAAGATGGGGAAGTGGTGGTGCTATATCGTGTCCAAAATGGGGAAATTTCTGTCCAAGATGGGGAAGTGGTGGCGCTATATCGTGTCCAAAATGGGGAAATTTCTGTCCAGAATGGGGAAATATTTTGTCCAGAATAAGAACAATAGCGATAGGTGGCGCTATAATCGTGTCCAAGATGGGGAAGCTGTCCAATATAGAGAAATCCGATTTGTCCAAAATGGGGAAATTTCTGTCCAAGATGGGGAAGTGGTGGCGCTATATCGTGTCCAAAATGGGGAAATTTCTGTCCAAGATGGGGAAGTGGTGGTGCTATATCGTGTCCAAAATGGGGAAATTTCTGTCCAAGATGGGGAAGTGGTGGCGCTATATCGTGTCCAAAATGGGGAAATTTCTGTCCAGGATGGGGAAATGCTGTGTCAAAAATAGAGAAGCTGTCCAATATAGAGAAATCCGATTTGTCCAAAATGAAGAAATTTCTGTCCAGAATGGGGAAATGCTGTGTCTGAAATAGAAGCTGTCCAATATAGAGAAATCCGATTTGTCCAAAATGGGGAAATTTCTGTCTAGGATGGGGAATTGCTGTGTCCAAAATAAGGAAGCTGTCCAATATAGATAAATCCGATTTGTCCAAAATGGGGAAATTTCTGTCCAGGATGGAGAAGTGCTGTGTCCAAAATAGAGCTGTCCAATATAGAGAAATCCGATTTGTCCAAAATGGGGACATTTTGCCCCGAGAGAAGGGCTGTGTCCAAAATAGAGAAACTGTCCAATATATAGAAATCCGATTTGTCCAAAGTGGGGAAATGTTGTCTAAAATAGAGAAATTTTTAGCAGAAAAATATAATTTTGACAAATTTCTCCAGAATAGAGAAGTGCTGTGTCCAAATTAGAGAAACTACAGTATCCAAGGCCTAATAAATTCGATTTTTCCGAATTGTATAAAAGAGAAACTGTCAAATATGTGCCCAAAATGTTCAATGACTTACCATTACAAAGATTATGAACTTGGTATTTATAACTATAATGATTCATTTTGTATTGGATTTTGATGTTTGTCTATGGCTTAGGTCAGGCGTGGATCATCACATAGCTACTGGTAGCATTGTTAAGCGAAACATCGGGCATAGAAATTGATCAAACATTGGTGTTGAATGCTTATTTAGCATTTGAAGCTCAATCAAATATCAATGAAGATATGCATTGCAATATATGTGTTTACCATCCCACAATAATGATCATGGATGTGAACAGAAAGGTTCATTTTAGGACAGCTTTTTCTGAACTTGGCAAGCCTCGTGAATGTAAAGAAAAAGTAGATTTCATAGAATTTTATGAACGAGTTAGTTTGCATATACTATCTAGAGGCCTCGTAAATCATTTTCCAATAACGGCTGGTCTGAACGAATGGTCTCCGTTTATCGGTGAGCATACAAGAAAAGACAATTTAATTTACAACACAGGATTCAGGAAAGTTTCAGAAGACGGTAACTTGACTGCTGACTGCAGACATATGAGTGAGGAGAGACTTTTTGAAATGCTCCACCAATCTACTGTTAAAGAAGTCAAGAAAATAGCTAAAACTATCAATCTTGCATCAAAAGGAAGTAAGTTGGACATTATTTGTAGTATAAGGGAGGCTTTAGCCAAGAACCATAATAATTTCAATAGAATAATGAAGAAAATCTGGGGGTGTTCCGGGGGAATATTAACATCACATTGTCCCCATGGAGTAGTCTACGGAATTAAGTTTGTCCTACGAGCAGAATCGCCTCGAGATTACACAGACATAATCATGTCAATGAAACATAAGCCAAATATAATAATTGTGCACATGACACACGTTGTTGCAAAATTTGGTAACAATTTGCATTATGATGGTCAAACAGAGCCAATGTTCTTTCCGTTCGAAGGAAGAGAAGCTGATTCTACAGAGGAGAATATTTGGTGTGCAAAAGTTAATACTTTTAATGGGCTTCGTGCGACGTCGCAAACCGGGCATCCTGTAACTAGCTGGACAAAGCAGCACGTACGCGCTTTTCGACCGATTTCATGAGGCTAACACAAATAGCGAAACTGAATTTTTTTTTTAAATTAATTTTGTACCACAATCGAAGTCTAAAACAAATACACAAGTTGCAGAACAATTGTATTCCTAATTAAATAAGTTCAAGCATTTTTTAAATGAAATGTCAATAGCGAATCATTTATTTATGGTAAAATCCTTAGTACACCGTCGAAATAATAAATTAAATGGAAACCACATTAAGTACATTAACAAGTCGTTCGGTCTTAAAACAACCAAAGATAGTCTTGGAAGACTGATTATTTCAACGCTTAAGTCAAGTGTTGTAGCACAAACGACTGATGAACCCAATGACTGGTGGCTGAAGGAATACCAACTATGATTACACCATAAAAAGCTTGTAGAAGAGAGACATAATGAGGTAGATAATAGGATTATAAATGCCGCCAACATAATTCTAAAGAGAAACTATCCAGAAACACGTGGATTGCAAGACACCATCTATCAACAGCAAATGCACAATTTTGTCAAGACTACACAATATGTTCGAACTGGATTACAATATCAGACAAGCATTGGTACCAACAACTTACCAATAGTAACGTCGATGTGTACGATAGTTTACAGACATTGAATCCAAGAAATTACCCGTTAGAATTGACTCAGGTGGCATGCAAGTTGATGGAACCCAGCATTCCCAACATGAATTTTCACGTAGGCCTACATGGTGTACAGCAACAACCTTATGCAAGTAACACTTGTGGCCATTTTTGTATAGCATTTGCATTTGCTGCTGCACTATGTGCAGGAAAAGATCCATCAACACTACGATTTGAAGAAGACGAGAGGGTTGTTAGGCGGAAGCTTGTTGAAGCATTTGAGAAGGGAGATTTTGCGTGGATATTTAGAAATTGATAACTGCCACAATGCCCCTGCATCAAGGATGTCCGCAATACCTCTGACAAACTGCTGCAACACACCCATCACTCCACAAGTCATCAACTGCTTTACATGCCACAAGCCTTATCATAAGGAATGCATAACACATGTCATGTGCGAAAGATGTACTCATAAAAAGAAAATATATGATCAACAAGAGCGGTTACGAACCGAAGCAAGAAGAGAGACCCACAAGCAAGATCAACAGATGGTTAAGGACATACATTCGCTCTACAACTACATAAACACTATTGTATACTTAGGAAAGTTACCTTAGGCCGAGGATCATGTGTTTCTTGTACCTTTAGGTAATGTTTACGGAGAAACACTTCAATTATTGCATAAGAATAAAATTGGTTCCTCATCAATAATAAATATTAATAGTAAAAATGCTGCAGATTCGACGAGTGAATTACTTAATACTATGAAAATTTTTCTTGATGGAATTAGAGATGATCGGCAGAATGGGAAAGTTTTCAAGAAAATGGGAAGAACATCAGTAGCCATAATAAATCAGCACAGCAATTCACTCCCTGGTAAATTTAAAGGAATACACATTGACAGAATAGTTGCTCACTAATAACATTTGTATAGACACAAAGATTTTGAGAGAAATTTAACCCCCAAAAAAAATCTAATTGAGCATAAACCTTACAGAAAATGCAAAGCACTGGCTGTTAATCATATTTTAATATCAACATAATTATTAGCCCTAAACTATGCCTATTTGGAGTAGGAAATAACGTATTTAAAGCACTAATTAATACTATGTTACAAATATGCAAACACTCGTATACTATTGTAAAGTGAGAATTAGTTAATTAGTTAAAATTAGGCCAAATATTGCACGATTTGTCAATGATATCACTTAGTTTATAGCTGGAAATAAATGATTCGGCGTGTACGTTTGATTTTAAACCATTGAGTTACTATAATAACTCAAGGATTCCATCATGTGGTCGAAATTCCATGTGGAATTACTGCATGTGACGATAGATTAATACCCGCGGCCTGTGGTCGAAAAAAAAAACAAAAACAAAAACAAATAAAGAAAAAATAAAAAGGATAGAAAGAAGAAAAAGAAGTGACAACATGTATTAAATATATTAATAAATATTCTGTACTCTTACTGATGTGGTATAATAATGGCGGTGCCGGTACTAATTTTTTTGTGGTTTTTATGCTTGGAATTTAATATAATATACTGTAGTTTTTAACGTCAGATAAATGTATAGATTCAGTGAAAATTTACTTCAGAAGTAAATTGGAACCACATCCCTCACTATGTTTATTATACTTAAAATTAGCTGATAACGGTGGTAATTATTTAATTAATAGAACACCTTTCCACTTCAAATGTACTTGTAAAGTGTAACATAGTACTGTTATTATTATGTACATTTTGTTGTGTTTTCAGATTAGAAGTGTGAACTTAATTAAAGTTTTAAAACAAAAAAAAGTGTCTTATGTTGTTTTAATGTTTTGCTTTCTCTATATTGTGCAGCTTCCCTATTTTGGACACAGCACTTCCCCATTCTGGACAGAAATTTCTCCATTTTGGACAAATCGTCTTTCTCTATATTGGACAACTTCCCCATCTTGGACACAGCACTTCCCCATTCTGGACAGAAATTTCCCCATTCTAGACAAATCGGATTTCTCTATATTGGACAGCTTCCCTATTTTTGACACAGCATTTCCCCATCCTGGACAGAAATTTCCCCATTTTGGACACGATATAGCGCCACCACTTCACCATCCTGGACAGAAATTTCCCCATTTTGGACACGATATAGCGCCACCACTTCCCCATCTTGGACAGAAATTTCCCCATTTTGGACAAATCGGATTTCTCTATATTGGACAGCTTCCCCATCTTGGACACGATTATAGCGCCACCTATCGCTTTTGTCCTTATTCTGGACAAAATATTTCCCCATTCTGGACAGAAATTTCCCCATCTTGGACAAAATTCACCACACCTATTGCAATTTTTTGCTTTAAATTACAGTTTTTTTCAGGTAAATACATTTTTTTTCGATCCAATGTTTGGTCAAAGTGGACAACTATTATGTTTACATTAAAATGGCATAGGCCTAGGCCTAGGCTATTCAACAAAAATGTTGTTAAGAATAATTTTTTCAGGGGGACAATACATCTTTAAAAGAATTATTTTTTTAAAATTATTATATGTGATTTTTCTTCATAAATAAAGCCTTGGCCTAGCCTAATTCTAAGGTATGGTGGTAGCGTATTCAGGATAAAGATTTTTAGAGTTTAATATTAATAAATACAAATCAGGTGCGAAAGGGAACTAGCCTAGGCCTAGGCTCCCTACTAGCACCGCGCCGCCTAGGCAGGAGGCTACCAGGTAGCCTACAGTAGTAGCTATCTAGCCTAGGTAGGCCTAGACCTACTAGGTTAGGCCAAGGCTAGTGGTCTAGCCTAGCTAGAGAGGCCTAACTTAACTAGCCTAGGGCCAGGCCTAGCTAGTATGCTAGGCCTAGAAGGCCTAGTTAGTAGGCTAGCCTAAGGCCTAGCCTAGGCCTAGGCCTAGGTAGTATAATAAAGTAGCCTAGGTCTAGGCCTAGGGTCTACACCTAAACGTAATTATCAGATTCTTATCTACCTCACATATTCATAATCATATTTACCAAAAATGGAATCAGTTAGGCCTAGGCCTATGCCTTCAATTTCAATGAGTCTTTACAACCTAAAAAGTAGCATATATACAGCGTCGCATCGCTTAGCAATGGAATGCTATTTCCGGTGTGAAAAAAAATGGTCTAGCGCCCTCATGCGCCCAGAATTAATATAAGCTCCTCTTACTTAACTTTGGCCTCTCTAAAAATAAAACTCAGCACGGGAATGCAATAATACAATAAGGCACGTTTTATAGGTAAAATAAAAGTATAAAATACAGTTATATAGTTCTCATAGCCTAATATTTATCTATTATTCTTCTCTCGATGTGATTGACAGACTTATTATTTAGCTAGCTAGACTGGTTGTAGGGTAAACGGGCCAGTAGCTAGTACATTAGTAGTAGATAGTGGACTTTGGCCTACTGCTGCTGGTATGTGTACTTACTACCTAACTTGTCTGGAATGTCACTTTCTTTATACCGGATATTAACACGTACCCGTAGGCCTAGTACTGACTACACTAGCAGTATACTATCCTGTAACAGTTTCGTTCATAACAGCTATTAAATTATTGTTCCACATCTAATTTTGATATCGCTATGTTAAAAATTCAAATATAAAATTAAAAGTAGAAAGTAGGCCTTGAATAGTCTGCGCGTATTTGAAAATCACAATAACATTTCCCGTTGCCTATATAAAATAATTCTCTGTTTTGACATGGAATCTTATTATGAATAATCATGTATTTTCTAATTTCTTACAGCCCACAATGCTGAACCTCAGTGCAAGAGTCCGGAAGAAAGTAACACTGTTCTGTAGTCTGGGTGAATGTCTCGTCTTTGGAGGACCAACATTTGGCTGGGCATCCCTGGTTTATGTTCTCCGAGACAGGGGGTATTTTAGTGAATTGTGTGCCAACGAAACAGTAAATTTAACTGATTTTAATCAGGATGATGAATACTATCCAACGTGCGCAGAACAAGATGCGCTTCTACAACTTGTTTTTATCATTGGAGCGTTTGGCGTTAATTCATCGTCGCTCTTTTTTGGTCCTGTATATGATAAATATGGGTCGCGACTAACAAGACTTATAGGCAGGTAGGCCCCTATTATGGTGATCTAATGATCTGACCTGTTACGTTAAATGTGAATTTTAACAAAATAAACTTAAAATGAACATATTAAGATTATCAAACTAACCTTACAGTATATAAGATAAAATAATTATATAATTATAAAGTGAACAGATTAAACATTAAACTTATAAAATGAACAAAGTAAACATTAAACTTATAAATTAAAATGAACAAATTAAACTAATAAAATAACATAATTAAACTTATAAAATGAACAAATTAAATATTAAACTTATAAATTAAAATGAACAAATTAAACTTATAAAATGAACAAATTCATTGAATTTTGACAAATAAATGGAATTTTGGCTGCCAATATTTAAAAAAAAAAACAAATTTGTTGTTTTGTACAGTAATTTTCCACTTCAAACTATGTTGAATTAATTTTTTTCAGTTTATTCATCTTGTCAGCTTGTCTGTTGTTTGCTTTTAGTAGTCAATCAACAGCATATCTAATTTTTCCAGCGTTGCATCTTCTAGCAAGTGGCGGTATTCTCATACTCATCACAAGTTTTCAGGTAACATCTCCCCCCCCCCCCCAATTGGTCAGCACCATATTACCATACTGACCAGGTATAAGTCCACCCTCAATGTCCAGTTTGGGGATGGGATACTAAAAAAAAGCCAACCTATTTAGAGAAATACATTTCCACCAATGAGACTGCTACAGTGCACTTTTTTCATACTTGTCTCATAATTTGTGGAGAAGGGCAAGTGTTGGTTTATTCAGGTAAGCTAGGCACGAAATAGGCTAAGAATAAAAATCATTTTTTTTATATATTATTTTGAATAACAACATTCCAACATGCTTTATGGTTTATGTATTTAACTCTGTGTTTTAACTATGTTGAATAATGTTGTTAATTGTTATTTTAAGTACGTATAAAGCTGGTTCACTTTTTTTGCAATTTATAAATTATTTTTTATTTTCTATTTTATCACTGTTATAATTATTCAAAGGTTGGTAATTTATTTGGAAACTATCGATCAACAGTCGTAACACTTCATAGTGGTGCTTTTGGATCATCTGCCATCATAATGCTTTTTATTAAGGTAATAACTTATTATTACTAACAATTAAAATATATTTCATTCCATCATACTCATAATATTGAAAATTATAAAATGAAATGGTCATCAACGTAAATAAGTAAAACGGTTAATTTTCTTACATTTTCTAGATTGTTTACAGTGCAGGAGTTTCTATGATGTCATGTTTTTTGTTCTTAGGGGGAGTAGCACTTATTTTTAGTTTGAACACGTTTCTGCTTCTACCGAAATATAAGATTCCTTGGCCGTTACCTGATAATTGGGGAACGCCAGTTAAGGCATCTGGACATATTCAAATGGAAGAACAGCCAGTCTTAGAACCAATAAACATTGGTAAGTAATCGCATTTCTATTACAATTTAGAGCTAAATATACATAAGTATAAGAAAATTACAACGAAAGAAAAGAATTACAACGAATTGCACAATGAGAACAATTTACATTTGCAATAAAGTTTATAAAGAATTTACAAAAGGATTTCATTATTTGTTCATATACAGTGCTCGTTGCTCAATATTTCTAAGCGCTTCACATTATTACTCTAATAATTTTTTGGATCAAGCATCTACATATATATATACAGTAGAAACATACTCCCATAATGCAGCTAGTAATCAGAGCAAAGGTGTGTGTTGATCCAACCAGGTACCCATTTATACACCTGGGTAGAGAGAGGCAAACGTAAGTGTCTTAAAAGATACAAGCAACCCGATGAGAGGATTCAAACTGCATGATCTCATTATCAGTAATCCAACGGCCTACACACTGTGCCACACACCCTTTATATACACATTATAAATAAGCTAAAGTATTTTTTGTATTGTTTCTGTCTTGTTAGATCCTTTAACAAGTTGTAATACAGTAAACACTATATCCTGGCAAGATATTGAGTACCCAACACTTATTAGCTGCTTTAAGTCGGTTATGTTTGTATTATTTTTATCCTGGTTTGCAATACTGCAACTTGTGCATCTATTTTACATTGGAACGTTCAATCCCCGTTTTCAACTACTAACTGGTGATGATCAAGATTCAAGTAAGTGCTTACAAATACAGGTACTGTACACAAATAAACATCCCAAGGTTTCGAATAAGAAATCAAGCTACCTAAATAAAGATTCCAAGGTTTTGGATAAGAAATGTACTGTAGGTACCTAAATAAAGATTCCAAGGTTCTGGATAAGAAATCTACTGTAGGTACCTAAATAAAGATTCCAAGGTTCTGGATAAGAAATCTACTGTAGGTACCTAAATAAAGATTCCAAGGTTCTGGATAAGATAGGTATCTACAGTAAATAAGCATTCCAAGGTTTTGAATAGTTACCTAAATAAACATTCCAAGATTTTGAAAATTCTAGAGTCCTAAATAAGAAATATACGTGGTTAAATAAACATTCCAGGGTCATGAATAAGAAATCAAGGGTCTTGAAAAAAAAGGCATAGGGAGTCCTAAATATTTATATTACAAAGTCATCAATTATACTTTCAGGGTTCTGAATAAGCAATTAATATTGATAAATCCTGAATATTAAGTTTAGGGGTCATACATTTAGGTTTCTTTTTAACAAACACTACATTGTGTTATCAATAACTATTGTTTCAGTCAGTATGTATACAACAAGTTTCACTACCATTCAGGCAACTGGTGTTTTGTTTGCTCCACTTTGTGGACTTGTGATTGATAGAAACAAAAAGAAATTGACAAAGGAGAGAAGAGGTTGGTTAATTTTGAAATATCAAATGTAAAGTAGACTTTTAATATTAGCTCTCTGTCTACACTATCAAACTAGTTTGAAAAAAGTGTGTTGTACCCAAATATGGTAGTAATATGATATATCATGATGATGTCAAATCACTACCACAGTTGGGCATATCACTTCCATATTTGGGTACATCACATTTTGTTTGTTAAACTAGTTTGATTAGATAGTGTAGACAGAGCTTAATGCAGCCATTACTTAATTTTCATTTATTGATTGCTCTTTGTTAGCTGCAAATTAGCCATTCATAATCTTGCCGCTAATACATCCACGCATTATCAACTTCACACATATATTCAGCTCATTTCTTTTATTTCCATCTCTTTGCAGTTGTTCTTTAACCTCTGTTCCCACTTGAATGCAACGCAAGCTCAATATTAAGCTCTGTTCCCACTTGAACACAATGCAAGCTCATCGCAACTAATGTTTAATCACGATGCGATCCTTGTGTTGCATCCTAGTGTGAATCAAGCTGTAGCTTTGCAACTACAAATCACACATGCAAGATCCTGTAAATTACAATTTTTCAATTTAAATTTTAGGATCAGAGAATCGAACTTCTCTCGATGATCTACAAGACTGTATTTTAGCGATTGTAGTGACGAACCTCATTACAGCTGCATTCAGCATCGGCATGATGATACCTATATTACAAGTTCAGTTCGTCACTTTCTTCCTTCAAGTTATGGGACGTGCATTTCTTTACGGAATATTGGCTGCATTTGTTGCAACAACGTAAGCTAGGAAATATATAGATGTGTCTTAATTATATTCACAAAAAGGAGTTTTTAAATAGGAGCCTGGGAAATTACAGAAATGTGTTGACTTCCTTTTGTGTAAACCTTTTCAATACAGTGTTGTTTTGTCTATCCTTTTTGGTCTGCAATCAGACTTTAGTGTATATTGTTCTAAAAATCCAGGTACTGCTTTTTTTTATGGTCTAGTCTTCCACCTAGTTTTTGATTCAAAACAGAAAGAGCGGAATATATTGAATACTAGAACAGTAGGTGTGTTATAAAACAAGTAATAAATGTATTGTATTTGTTGAATGGAAAGACTATTTTATTTGTTGAATGGAAAGACTATTTTATTTGTTGAATTTGAAAGACTATTTTGTTTCTTTAATGGGAAGGCTATTTTATTTGTTGAGTGGAATCACTATTTTATTTGTTGAGTGGAAAGACTATTTTATTTGTTGAATGGAAAGACTATTTTATTTGTTGAATGGAAAGACCTATTTATTTGTTGAAGAATGAAAAGACTATTTTATTTGCTTAAGAATGAAAAGACTATTGCACTTTCTGAAAGCCATTTTACTCATAAACATTAGAAAACCTTTAAAGGTACCAACAATATGGTCAAGGTCAACGGTTATTTTAAAGTCTTAAAAACAAACTTGTATCTCAAACTATTTTATTTGTACTAAAATCAATTTGTTTTTGTCCCCACCAGGTTTCCTGGCCGATATTTTGGTTCTGTATATGGAGTGAACTCTATTGTTGCAGCCTGTGTAGCTCTTCTGCAATTTCCACTTTTTAAATTAGTTCAAAAATATTTTGATAATAATGCATTATTTGTAAGTTATTTTCTATTTTACAAACAAATAATTGGTTTTTTCCCTTTTCTAAACGGTACTGCAAATGTAATTAACATCAGATGCATTTGTAACCAGGCTTAATCAGTATTAAAGCAAATCAATGTCCTCATTTTTACAAAATATTTAAATTATTGATATATATTCATAAATCTATTGTTTTCTTTTTGTTGTAGGTAGATCTGTTTCTACTCATCTTAAATCTGTGTACTCTTTCTCAACCACTTTATGTTTACTATTTCGTATCCAAGAGAAAACATGCTGCCATGGTAACAGAAGACCAAGCAACCTTTTTTGAGAGTGAAGAAGATTCTAGAGTAAAAGAGATTTGATAGACTCTGTTTATTTGTTTATTTTCCTGTTTTTAACCTATGACTTTTTGTGTTGGCATGGTCATGTCATAGTTCAAAAGTCAATTTTAAGAAACCCATTACTGTCTGCTTTAGATTGTAATAGATTTCATAGTGTCTGTTTATTTGTAGGTTTTTTTTTTCTAATTTTAACTTATGTTTTTTTTTGTGAAAATGTTTATGTCATAGTTCAAAGGTCAATATACGTTAAGAAAGTTGTACTTATTAATAGTATTGTAACTATAACTCTCAGGGAATAAGGATGTACTATTAATATTCATATGATAATAGTTTTGTTACTACAATGTATATGCGTAGGTCAAACAAAGGTCATCTAAAATCATAGTTTAAAGTTATTTTTATTCCAAAATGTTCTAAAGGTTGATTTAATAATTATTATATTAGTATAACTCACAGGCAATACAAATCTATAATTTTGAATAGTTTTATTAATAGTCTATACTTTTAACATTTGATGATTTAAAATATTTATTTAAATACTATGTTTGATAATTTTATTACAAAAATAAAAGATTAGTGTAAAAATTGTATACACTAGTATTCAATAGTAAATGTATTATATAGTAATAGTAACTATTATAAATTTATAAATATTTTTAAAGCTTTATTTCAAATAAAAATGTGATTATTTGGGGAGGGTGGTGGTGGAGGGAGTGGCTAATGTAGTTATGTACTAATTTACAGTATTATATATAAAAGTTACCTTCAGTTCATACATATTGTATGAATATATTTTTGTATGGGTAAATTTCGTAATAAACAAAACAGATTTTTTAAAGTAACATAATATTGTATTTAAATAAATTCTATGTTTTAAATAATATTGCCTTATTTGTGGACGTTTTGATTGTATGTATAAATAGATTATTATGATTTATTTCTCATTCAATTGTGCATTGTGCACATTAAGCCTACATTCACACTTGTTCCGTTTCATAAAACGGAAGACGGCGCCTTTCAATTTATTTATTTTTTTCATTAACAAACGGCGCCGCCGTCTGTCTGACGATTTTTTAAAGTAACATAAAATTGTATTTAAATAAATTCTATGTTTTAAATAATATTGTCTTATTTGTGGACGTTTTGATTGTATGTAAAAATAGATTATTATGATTCATTTCTCGTTCAATTGTGTATTGTGCACATTAAGCCTGCATTCACACTTGTGAAGAAGACGGCGTCTTTCAATTAATTTTGTTTCATTAACAAACGGCGCCGCTGTCTGTCTTGACGTTCCGTTGACGTTTCAACCCTTAAGTTGGATCCCACTACGACTCAACACAAGGACGCAACGTAAGCGAGTTGACCAATGGCAAGCGACAGTTCGAATAATTCATCGCTTACGTTGCGTTACGCCCTTGTGCTATGTCTCTAGTGGAACCACGCATTACAGTAGGCATTGGCGCTACCTGATAGGTCGAATAACTCCATTTAAATCAATTCTCCAATTAATGCTCATGCGCATATTTTTTTACGGAAGTGCACCCGATTAATCAAATTTCTGAAATTTGACAGAAAATAGCTGAATGGCTATTTTATTCGCATTGGACCATTGATTGTAATATATTCCATTTTTAGAAATGAATTAATATTGCTGTTATTGAATTCAATTGACTACCAAACTTAACAGGGAACGATTTGGAATGCAAACGTTACTTAGGCGTGGTTCCCACTAGCGACGCACCACAAGGACGTAACGCAACGCAAGTGAATTGACCAATCACAAGTGATGGCTTATTCGCTTGTGATTGCTAACTGTCTATAACTTCGCTTGTCATTGGTTAAAATGCTTGCGTTGCGTTTACGTCCTTCGTTACGTTCTAGTGGGAACCAAGCTTTAATAGGGGACCAGCGTTATGGAACGCAAACGTTATTAAAGAGACTAAATGGCTATAATAGATGATAGTCATATTTCACTTAAATGATTAACTTTATCTTTAAAAGGCTGGAGACAAGTATATTTTTGCGTACTGTATTATTCGTTCCTTTCAGATTTAGTAAATCACGGGCTGATCTGCACTGTCTGCAGAGTTTTCTCCGTTGATTTTGAGATCTTGCCCGATGCATTAGGCCTATTTCATTTGCTATGTTTTCAAAACTGGTAACAAATCTGATTCCAGCAATTACCGTCCTATTTCAGTACTACAGATTCTTTTCTGAAGTATGCCTACTTGAACGCCATGATCGAACTACTACCTCGCTTCGCGAACAAAATTTGGCTTTCATTCGAAAAATTATAATACAGTACATATAAAATCTACCGCATTTCTTCAGTTAAATTCAATTGATGAGGTTTTCGAAAAGGGTTAACTTGCCATTGCTGTTTTAGACTCCAGTAAAAGTATGATTGAACCTAGAACAAATTGTACCAGAATTTCTTTTTGTTTTGTCTGGTTGATATGGTCCAAATGAACATGTTCGTATCCAAAGTTTACCAAAACCCCACTCTAAATGATCTCAAACACTTTTATTATCCGATTCTATTTATTCATGTTAAAATATAAAGATGAACATTTAATTAAAAAAGATAAATTATCATTAATTTGATTTTACAAGTTTTAAAACAATATAAATGTTTTTGGGTCCGATACTTTTAAAACATCACTTATTATCGTCATCATTACACGATGGCCGAATGCTTGATTAGAGAATTAAAAACAGACGAACATCATCATGACAATTGTTAGAAACAGAGCAGACCGCCAAGTGTCAGGTTTAAACATCTTTTTATTTAATAACAAGTTTATTCAGGTATCATTTGACTGCAGAAGATATGTTGGTGTGTATGTCCAGCAACACAATATTATGAACCTCAACGACAAGACCTCCATATTATTGAAGCGTACCAACTTATTGTCATTGAAAAAAATGTATAACTATATTGCACTACAATAGAAAACTTATACAAACGCTTGGTGTATATGCATAACAAGTATCTGCCACGACTTGACGGACCTGTATGCGTTTTGTTCATTATCATCGGACGAGTAGACACACAAGAGAATTCTTGATCGGCAGACCCTACGCCAGTGTTCTATGTTAAATGGTCGATAATCATTTTCTGTAATTACGTAAATTGTGTTTCCATAACCGTCATATGAATTCAGTTCCATCATTTTTCAAGCCATTCATTTTCTACGTTATCCGCAATATATCATCTGGATTTTTTTTCTCTCCTTGAACATGAACAATGTTTCCATTGCTTTGTCTATGTTCTGTGTACAATTTCAAATGTGTAGTTCTTTTGTGAAATCTTTCGTCACGTTTCAGCTTATTCCTTTACGTCACACGTGTCACCATTAGCCTCATTAGAACTACTTAAATGACGTATTGTGCCATGTATTTCAGATTCAATCACTGTTTTGTCTTCACTTGTTGTAATTTGGTCAGATGGATTGGACAATTTCCTTTGATAAAAAAAGAATATTCAGTGAATATAGGAAGATGGTATAAATGTTTACAATTAAAGTGGAGTGAGCCCACGAAAGACAAAAATTCATAACGTAAAGATGAACATACTTTACTCCCATCAAGAAAGTTGATCCGCTTTTAATGTTGTTGCCGTTGACGCCATTGCTGCAAATAATATTATAAAATGTTAAAATAGAAACGGCATTTCTCCAGGTAAATAATTGTTTTCGATCTATTTTTTTTGGTTAAAGCGAATAACTATTATGTGACATTAAAATAATAAAACCAAATGTTCAATATATCTTTAAAACTGTTACGTCAACAAGCGAGCGGCGTTTTTTGAAAGAAAGTAAGAAATATTCCTTTTTTAATTGTGTGTCCCGTAGTACGGTACGGGCTGATTAGGCTAATTCACTAAAACCTTGTTAATGTGAATTTGGTGTAATGGTTATGTTTTCAGCCTGGCACAGTATACACAAACATACAGGGGTGAAAACATAACCTCCTTGGCGTAGGTGACGTAATACATGTCTTCAACGGAATTAACATTCAGTTTATTAAAAGTAAGTAAAATAATAATAATTCCATGACGTCTGCAATGAAATTGTTGACAACTGGGACAATAATAACGACGACGATGATGATGATATAAATTAGATAATGAGATGATAATGAAGATCCTTATATGATATATTGTGATCCCAATGTTAACAACTAAGATGATATAAAATAAATAACGATGATGACGTCAACGAAACGAACGCGATGTTTATGAAGACTATAATGAAGACGATGATGATTATAAATGTTATCATGATGAAACTGATGAGGATGATAATGATGGCGATGATGATGATGATGACGAAGACGATGGTGATGACGAAGACGATGGTGATGAGAAGGAGGAGGAGAATGATGACGTTATTATAATGAAGATGAAATCATATTCATAATATTACCTTGCATTCTGTGATTCTATTTTTGCAAGTTCATATGTTGATTTGTCTTTCTCTGGCTCTTCTACTCCGGGATACATGTTATACACGCTTCCCCGATATAGATCATTTTCTGTATCAACTCTGTATACAATAATAACAACAATGTCTGTGTAATATCAAGGTAATTGAAAATTATGGTGCTGAGCTCCGGAGATCAAAGGGTTTATCTGTGGCTGCGACACGATCAGTTCCACGCCATTTAAGACAAGGCGTGCTGCGGAGAATATTACGTACATTATAGTACAGTACCGTACTCTGTTGGTATTTGTTGGCAGCCAGACATAAGATCAAGGAGTTCTTATCCGGAAAAGGCGAGCTCAGTGTCTTATTGTCAGATTAATAATTATTTTAAAAAAAACCAAATACTGATCTTAATTATTAATTAAGACTAGACCTGAGACACATTTTTAAATTTATTATAACATTAGGCCTACCTGGATTGGTTCACCTCTTCTGACGATGATTGACAGGGAGGAAAGCAAACACACAAAAAACAAATCAGGAAAATGAAGGCTGCTGCCAGTGATATCAGACTGCCGTATAAGAACCACTCGCGCTCAATATCTGATGATGTTTCTGAAATAAATACGATAACTTCGGTATTTGTTTCAAATGTTGCCATCACAAGTTTATACCTTACCTCTACCTTTACCATTAGGAAACTAATACACACAATGGTTGATGGACGATATATGGTACATTTTTTTCATATGCATTTAACAGCGAGCAACTCGCCAATTACAGGATGGAAAAACTAGTATTAGAATTCATTGTTCTTATCAACTAAGTCTCATTTTAAGCTGAGGGAGTGGTGTTTAAAGAGCCGTGAGTAGGTCAGGATTAAACCATGGATCCTAGACCCGAAGATTGGAGACGAGAACGTTAAACACAACGCTACAGATCCCCTACAATTAAGAAACAGGATTGAACTATATTTGCTCATTAATTAAGTTTGAGACAACTTTCCATATTGATTTGAATTAATGAAATATTAGGCAATGTTCACAATCTTTTTTCTGTGTTTTTATATCAAGTAATCGTTTCTAATTTTAGGGTACTTAATTCTTTAAACAGTCGAATTCGAAGAAATTCGAAAGTACTAACCTAAAGATGCAACCGAGTCATCAGCAGCTGATACCTGTTGATAGAGAAGATGCATTATATTAAGTAAAAATAGTGTAGAAAAATAGAAGATGATTACAATGAAATAGCTATAATTAAAGTTCAATAATTTGTTAAACAATATATCAATTCTATAGTTTTAAGCAACAATGATATTCATTATTTTTTTAACCTTTTGATATTGTAACTGTAAATTTCATTTATTTGTGTTTTTCTGTATGGATATTGATGGATCTTTTAATTCGATTGTAACGAGTAGTCGTAAAGTGTTATGTCCCATTACAGATTATTTATGTCATGTCTATAATGTTTGGTCATGTTTATAGTTTCCGTCGTTGTTCAAGCTGTCCACTGTTCAGGTTTAAGTTTCCGTCTTCCTAGACACTGTTCAGACCTATCATAACAAGCCTACAGACACTAATCTTCATCTGGCCTGAATTACGCGTGCAGTACCTCCTATCTACTTGAAATTAGTGAAACGTGAGTGCTCAAACCCTTGTGATCATTCATTTGGTTTAGAGTAAGGCCTATAATCCATTGAACATTCCAATGGTTTAAGATATGAGATTTATGCGTTTACTGCGTCTTTTGTTACAAAAGCTCTGTGATAAAGATGTTTGCTACATTATAATAACTGTATGGGAATTATTTTAAAGGTTAGGTTCTGTTAAAACACATAATTTATTTATCTATGATAACAGATTATGTTTATTACTGTGTCTTTTGTATATTATATTAGAAAAGCTCTGCCATACAGATATTTGCCAGATTATAACAACTGCATAGAACTTATTTTTAAGTTTAGGTTATGTTAAAAACACATAGGCCTATGACATGGAATCTGTTTATGATAAGATTATGACGTTGCCTAGATATACAAGCTAGTACAATAAAGTATTGAAATTGCCACTACGTCAGGTATAGGTAAGGTCCTAATGTTTGAATAAGGACCAAAACTGTGGTGGGTACAACAATAATATTGTCTTACCGTATTCATTAGGCATACCTGTGGGGTAAGGCACACCAAAAACCAAAACAGGCTTCGACACGACCCTATGCATATATATGAACCTGCATATTTATATACCTCCATGTTTTCTTCAGAAAACTTGCAACAGCTCCACTACAATACAACTTCCTCAGTCCGGATAAAGTTATATAATGAGCCGTTCTCTACAGTACACTATCTTGAGTTGAGGTACAGGAATGTGACATCATAAACTCCCAATAATGGCAAAAGGTGGTGTAGTTACAGCGATCCCTGTCTCTTTACATTCTTTCACACCAACTTAAACACACTGTGGGTTTTACAAAACCTGTAAATAGAAATATAATATAATAGAAAGAATGTAAGTTATTCAATTTTTTCTACAGGTTATTCAAGCACTGCCAGTATACATTACAATGCAATCTATTATTATCATTGTCGAAACGAAAGTACGGGTACTGCCAATAAAAACATGTTTACATAGTCTTGACTATATAGGCCTACCACATGTAGGCCTACATTTTAGGACTCGAACTTCATTCGAATGTGTTTTTTTTTTTACATTAAGCACTTCCCGTAATCATGACAAAAATTCATTCAAGAACGAGTTTTTCCTTATTTAAAGTAAATCATCGAAAAGGAGTCATTAAAAATATTCTTTGCTTTCTTCTTCTTTCAAACGCAAACTAGTACATTTGTAATGAAATTCGACATACAATTATAAAATAACGTGATCATTTCAGCACAAGTTTTCACTCAAGTATCCGTGGATTTAACTTGTGCATAAGTTACCGAAAAAAAAAAATAAACAAATTGCCTGTTGTGTTTGCAATAAGGTAATAGTGGATCGCTCTTGGTGCAATAAACTTCGAAATGGTCTTACCTTTGTGTACATAAACCTTGGCTCCGCCTCCTAACTTATAACTACATAATTGGTATCAAATACAATATCTTAAACATTAACTAAATCCAGGTGAAATATTAGAAGAAATTTATCCTACGGATACTAAATGTATTGTCATTGTCAATGAGAAGCACAGACAGTACCAGCTGCCCGACAATCACCGTGTGTGATCAACAGATTCATAAAATCTCTTCAGTACTTCCTTCTTTTGTAGCTAACTAATCACCCGGTGGAGGTTTCATGCTTCAATAAAAATACGTTTACATATCAAACGAATTATAAAGATTTAAATCCTTTACAGCTTTATAATTAAAGACACAATAGCAATGATAGTCATCGTGTTAATCGTCACAATCGACCTATTATGTTTATGCGAACCAGATGAAACATTCTTGCAGGGGAATTTTTATATTGTAAATAAATTTTGCTAAGCATAGTATTATCATTCGTAAGGTCGACAAATCTTTCCAAACCGACAACTCGGGTTTGGTGTGATCCATGCCTTTAGGCCTAAAGTGTTTGTATTATTCTAATGGAGGATATAATGATTTTTAGACTTTTGGAATATTTTAATGTAGACAGAGAATAGTGTGCCTGTCAATACCCATTCCACAGATATTTGCAGATTTACTATAACAAAATTAGCTTGTATCTTATAAAAATGTTCAGTTTACAAAGTCTAATCAATATAAAAATGACCACAACAATTATAGTTGAATTTGATCACAGGAGTCCTTCGTTCGTCAGAAGAGCCGGTCAAAATCCACCACTTATAACAGAAATCTTCAAAATATACTCGCTCGTTGTTCAACCGCTCAAAAAAAAGAACATGTTCGTTCAGCTGCGCTATAAAAGATACTATTTTTGCGTTTATTTTTGTTTATATTAATAGCCCTATTTCATACCCGGCGGCTATAAATGTAATAGTAGGCCTAACTGTGATAATTCTATTGGATTTTACTTTATTTGAAAGATAATTTACAATGACAATTTATGTCAATCACCGTCAAACAAAATTAATGGAACATCCTAAAAAATGGTATCTCCCATTACAAATTTCCATAACCTTTGGATCATACTATTATTATATATACAGTAGATAATAGAACCGTGAGTAAACTTGATGGTAGAATGTATGTATTATTAACCGTATCCATTGTGTTTACCGTAACCGGTTGCTACGCTAGAAACAATGTCATAAACCAAGTGTGTTCTAGGCCGATCGATCTATTCCTTTGAATGCGTTGAAAAGACCCAGCCAATGATTTATTTACCGCAAATACTTCAAGATCGGTATTCTAGAAAAGTCAAGAGCATGTAACACAACATTGGTAAGAAGGCTAAGTTAAATAATTATGATGTTTTTGATACTTTAAAGAGGCCTAATACAGTGTAGGACGTAAATAAAAGCGACGACACAGCCCATTTTTAATAATAGGAAATATTGGATTATAGGATAGATAGGCCTACTATATGACCCAGGATAACTAATTGTGTAAGGGCTACAGACGATCGAATCGGTAAGTTTTTGTTGGGGTTTATTTTGGATTTACACGAGTCCTACCAATCATTGGAAACTTGAAAACGGTAGATAAAGTTTTGGCAGATTCAGTTAACGACACAATTACAAACTTATAGGGCAAAACTAATTTCCGTTAGAATAGTTTTCTTCTAAGGCTGTGTAAACAAAAATACTAAATTCTAACATAACTGTAATGTTTTGGGAATTTAATAAAAGTAACAATATTTAAGACATTAATTGTCAAATATATTCATCTACTGAGTGACTTATTTTCCTCTGCTGCATTATCTGTATTGAATATTGTTGATCATTGTCAACAAATTAAAATGTACAGTTGGCCGTGCTGCTAATGGTCATGTTTATACTGTAGACCGCTCAACTTTCTTCGATTTCCACATTACCATTAAATAATTTTGATTTTATGTGTAAAGAAGAATCGCGAGGTACTTTACCTTATTACTTTCTAATGGATACAACCTAGCCTATACCTCCATAATACATCTCTATCTGCCAACAAAAAAATAACAAGTTGAGCATTCTATGCCTAAACATTCAAACAAACCAATCCGTTTTCTTATCTTTATCTTGTATTTTACTCAATTTTGTTTACTTTAATCGGCATTTATGTGTCTGGGACCAGGATGTAGCCCACCAACAGCAAAGTTGAGTATTCTGTAGCTTAACCATGCAAACAAACCAACCCATTTTATATTCTTTGTCTTGTATTTTACTCGCTAAAAATGACATTGATGTGTTTTGAACCAGGGTTTACCAACAAGGTTGTTTATATCCAAATCCGTTTTCTTATCTTTATCTTTGTTTTACTTTACCCCTTTTATATTATTGTCCAAGTTGTTTACTTTGTTAAATGTAATAAATACGGCTATTACTCATTGCTGTGGAAAAAAAGTTAAGTTATGCCATACAGTATTCAGAATGTCTTCATAAATAAAGATGTCAGCCTAGACAAAAAAAAAGGTCTTTCAATTTGTCAAAATTGTCTGTAAATATACCTTGCATGCTCTGATTAAATTTAAATTTAGAAAACAAAATCATAATATTAAAACAGATAATGGCATTTCCGTAGCGTGGTATTCTTCTATTAATAAACCTGTTGAATAGAACACATACTGTATTATCGACTTTATTCTGTATCTAAATACCACGTTAGAACAGCAATATGCTAAAAAAAACGGAGGAAATTTAAAAAAAATGTCAGGAAATTGATAGGAAATCTGCGTCGGTGATTCTCAGTCGATGCGGCTAAACAACCTCTTATAAAAACAAATGAAAATGGTAGTCATTGATTGGCTAAAATGCAATAGGCCTACGCAATTTACATCACAAGAATTTGTATGCACATTCAAATTCTTGAACCAAGACAAGATTTGAACCATTGACCCTGGGTTAATAAATTAATTTAAAAAAAAACAGTTCCACTAAAATTGCTCATATTATAATTATATGATTTATATATATTGTTATATGTGTTTGACAAATCTTGAAGATCCCACCATTAATAATCTAAAGTATTGATGAATAGATCCGAATGTCAGCAAACCGATGCAAGTAGTAGCAGAATGAATACTGAATTCAAAAGACGCAATTAATCTTTTCTTTTTGTTGATGTAGATTATATGAAGTAAGGAGATAATAAATGACATAATTAGTACAGTTCAGTCTTTTAATGTAATGTAATGTATGCTTGTGCTTGTATAATAACCAATTTTGTTTGAACACCTCAAATTTCATTAGCAATTTCACCAATATTTTTTTGGAAATTTATTTAATTTATTTCTTTTACATTCAAACATGGAATGCTGAATTTAGTTTTTTAAGAATAATACAATAAAATGTAGTATCCGAGAAAAAAAAACCAAAAATTCATTATACTCGGCTATAAATATCAGGGTACAAATTGAGAAAAAAAAATCAATCATCAAGACATAGATACATACACTTGGTAGACGAAAGTATGCCCGCTGTAAAGGAATTAAAACATGAACAAAATCACTTCAGTAGAAAAAAAAATTATTATTTCATTTTCAAAAATGACTAAATAAAGGGTCAAATTTGGTCAAACAACAATTGTCTGAGAGACAATTTTACGAACTGCATTATCAAATTACATTTTTTTGGGTTAATAAATTTGTGTTTAAAATGGAATATTAAAAAAATGTAAAAAAAACTCATTCAAAACTAACCAAAAGATGACAAGTTTATTTCTTAAGCTTTGCTACTAAACACCTGTTCTATAAAATTAATTCTACGGGAAATGGACAACGTATATACGTTTTCACATGATAATTTCACTAAACTACTTGATTCCACTCACTATAGGCCTACTGAAATCAAATATTAAGTCAATATTAGCATTCGAAATCGAACAACCCCAATAAAAGCGATAATACCCAAGCAGTTCATATGGGACGTCTCAATTATATGGTTATTGTTTAAATAGGCTAACAGTAAAATGTATTTTGGGAGAAGTTCCAGAATACACGAATAGTTAAAATAAAATCTTAGGCTTATAACATAATCCATTTTCTTTATCTAATTGACTTTCAATAATTTCACTTGAATTATTGGCAACCATTAAAAAAATATCTTTCTAATAATTGACCTTCTTATTCTTTATTTTGCAGATTGAAATTTAATTGGAAATACTTGAGCGCATTATTTTGCCATTAACAACCACATAGCTGCCACCTGCTACCCGTAACCATGGAGATAGAACGCTTAAATAAGCCAAGTTCATAAGATGTTCTTATGCTGACATCATTATGAATAAATTAAGCTGACAAACATGTTTCTATGTATCAGAGGTAGACTTGTTTTACTAAATCAAAATGCTTCGTATTTTTGTTGCTAACGAAGGTAACCGCTGTTCCCTTGACGTTGCAACCACTGACAATGTTGGTAAAGTGAAAGCCAAAGTGCAGGATGTGTTTGAGATCGACACACGAAGCAGCGGCGAGAAAAAGTTTATTGTTTTGACGTACCATGGTTCAGAGCTTCAAGATGATTGGGAATTCGGTGACATCGGCATCATGGCAGGTGCAACATTGCGATGCAGCCTCAAAGAGGAAGTCACTCCAAAGCTGTATGTTAACACGTCGTATAATGACGAGACCGTAGAAATTGCGGACCATATTAAGTTCCACACGGATACTGTAGGTGATCTGCGCTCGATTATCGCCTTTAAAACAGGTTTACCAGTTACAACATTTAGACTAATAACTATTGGTGGAAAGGAGATGTTTGACCCTATAAAACTCGATAATTATGGCATTGAATTGGCAAGTCGAGTGACGCTAGAAACGTGGGATGGATGGAATGAGTTCCTTAAAGCATCCATGATTGGACATACAGCACAGGTTATCCATCACATGTCACAAGAAGAAACTATCGCTAGGTTTCAGAGTCGAGTGGCGTTATTCATCGCCGCGCATTACGGGCACATGGATCTAGCGACTGCGATGTTACGGAATGGCGTGCGATCCGATGAACCAGTCGGCGATCATCCGTCAAGAGAATGGTGTCCTAGCAGTCACGTGGACACCTACCGCACGCCCGTTCACGAAGCTGTAATTACCGGACAAATTAGTATTCTGCGTATTTTTGTTTATCACAATATATGCTGTGTGACTTGTAAGGATGGGAATGGGTTAACGCCATTAAATGTTGCTCTCAGACGACAAAAACGCGAAGTCGCTTTGTACCTCCTAACCAAGCAATGGTCGAATGTCCAGTTTAGTGCAATGACTCTTCCATTAACCATTTATTCACAGATTAGAAAGTGGTGCGACCGGGCAAAAGATCGTGTCCAACTTATACACGGCCCGGGTAGATCGAGCATGCGCTACAGAAGAGCCAAACAAACTGGTGCTCTGTGTGGACAAGGAGTCCACGTTGACGGTTTTACAGAAAGCGCACTGAATTCAAATTCAAAAGGACGAAACAACGAACAAGTTAAATCCAAAAGTCTTGCTCTTGTACGAAAATATATAACTCCTTACGAACCTCAGACAGAGGCTGTTTCAGAAGCAAAACTTCCTAGAATAGAGACAGTTAAAACTCCATCTTTGGTTGCAATATATCGACGGAAAGTTCAGGAGAATAAGACAACACGTAAACATACCGTGAACCTAAATAGATTTGACAAAAACATTGCATTACCTAAGATTATTGAAAGAAGGTCGACACAAAATCTCCTAACAACAAAAGGTGGTACATCATCACGGGCATATATACGTACACCGTCGGATAAAAAACGACCACAAATTGATGATAATTTGAAATTACAGCGATCGTTTAATCCCCCGACGTTTTCAAAATCCTTTCACGAACGGGAAAAGCAGAGAAGAACGAGGAAGAAGGACGCAAACATAGAAAGCGCTATTCCTTTACCGGTTTCAAGTACGGATGCCGCCCCAGAAAGACCGTTCTATTTCTGTCGCTCACAAGACGATAATATTCCCCGTCTTACCGTTGACTTGTACGAAGATACGACGGGAACAACGACATGGGAACGAGCGATTGAATCATTGACGATCGCGTCGACGTTCACGGAAAAACCGTGGCTCCACCAGGTCCGTCTAGCGATGAGTCTTTCTAAACAACATGTTAAGAAATTAGGAAAGGGCTACAAAGTGCGAAAAGGCAAGCGGAATAAAACTTCATCACTGACGTCATCAGAAAGTTCAAACCTACAGGATGAATTAAAGAACGACAAAATGGAAAACGAAACACAAATTATAACGAACACTGAAATGATGGCCGGTATAGGCCTAAAGTCTTAAAACATACGAACTTTTAGGTCAATTGATCTATGTTAGTATTAAATTATTCGAATTGTCCAAAAGTCGGATTACCAACATCTGCTGGTTACCGTTGGTGCATTTGGTATCACTATTCACATTATTTACACTGCCTCGACATACGAACCTAGTGACAGGGGTAACTTGTATTGAAAGTGCTAATAATGTACATAGACTTGTATCCAGATGACTTTCGATAGTCAGTTAAGATCTACTTAGTGACAGCTGCAGAATCGGGTGGGTTATTACCGATTTGAATTAGATAGGCATAAAGAATCGATTAGTTCGGATATTTACGAATACTTCTTGTCATGCATGACGACACATTCAGTCTACACATTAACAATAGCATATTATGATATCATAATGTAAACATTTTGATAACGCAATATCCTTTTTAAACAACATAAAACAGCGATGTCACAAGACTGCATAAAGTTTACGCGCACACACACAGGACATGGTTTGGGTGGGTGGTGGGTGCGCGTGTGTTTGTTTCGTACAGTAGTTAATAATATAAACCTAAAGGCAAATGACAATGCTGTGAGTGACTGGATCTCAATAGAGATACAAATTAAAATAAGCAGAAAGCTAAATCAAAACGATAAAGTAAAATAGCTAGAAATATCAGCAAAGCTCTCGGACAACACAATCCCTTTATCAGTATATAATTCATAATATAATAATTGATATCAGATTCAGAAAATTGTGCAAAAATATTTACATATCATTTATAGTTTAACGATGTAAGCCCCTATATTACATTTTAAAAGAAAACGTGTAGGCCTACTAAACTGTTTCTTTTATCTTACATTTTGTTATTCTAAATGTTGTTCTGTAAGAGATAAACTACCTGTAAACTGAAACGCATCGACTTTGTTGACTTTTTTTGCTCAAAACTATTACGTCAACTCATGTAAAAAACATCATTCTTTTATGATCCTAACATGCGATAACAGGATCCGACCCACTGACAGACCGACACATAAATAAGACTGGTAACAAAACAATTGTGAAAACAATAAAATTGATGATAAAGAACTTTTGTTTTTATTATTTCATTTATTTTGGCAGCATTTACAACAAGGAAACGATTACCATTAATGGCGTGCCACATCAACACTAAAATTACAATGTAACAATTCAAAAGTGAAAATAAAATGAATTGATATCGACTCACAACTCATAACGTCAGAATGGAAATAAGCTAAACGTTGCTGTTTAGGCCAAGGTGACAAAAAGCATCTAGCCGGTGATGAGTTAGGACTATATTAAGCTTCCCACAACAAAATTGGAAAATGTCACTGGCTTAGCTTTGAAGTTTTTACATTTAAAACATAGAGTAATACATTGCAAACTTACGTTGTTAATTTAATCGTGCTTTTGTAGATCTATCTTCAAAAAAAATGTTCCATTATTTTGTCAATAGACCTGTAAGTGAATCGTACATAGGAAAGCACACATGCGGAGTGGTCCTTGGCAGTTGATGTTTTTATTAATAGAGAATTTTCTGTGACCACAAAATAGGAAGTAATAGTCGATTTCCGATTAATTTAAGAGGTATTGTCGAGTCAAATGACATCGTTTATTTTGTTGTAAAACTGAACATATTATAACTACCGGTATAATGTCAACATTTATTAATTTCTATCAATGGTAAACAATACAATAAAGAAAATGGTAATATAATAATTATAATAATGAAACAATACTATTAATAGAGGATCTTCAAAGACCCATAATCGAAAAGAAAAAAAATGTATTTGTATATAATAAAAGAACAATAATTCCATGACAAACTGATCAAATACCGTAGTTCAAGTTTACTTTTAGATCAGTGGTCGATCAAAAATGTCAATATAAGGCGGAATAAATTTAATACACTAATACTATAAATATATATAATAGAATACCATTAGGAACATTCAACATTCAGATTTTAATAAATTATATGTAAAGTTCATCGAAGTTAGTTAAAAACAATGTCAGGATAAAGTGGGAACGTGTGGTTGAAGGCGTCCGCCTCTGATTCTAGATAATTTAATCTACTGTTTATTCGAGTAACACAGAAGATCAATATAGCCTATGCATCGACATTTGTGGTTTATGGAGGATAGGGTATATTTATGTTATTGTTTTCGGATGTGACGTGAAGCTGTTGGTTCCAGTATTGTGCAATCTGTATGGATTTAGAAAAGCTCTAGTTGTAAAAAAAAACAGAAGAAAATATTTGTTTTATCATAAAATATCATGATAAATAATTAAAGAACTTCTTTGCAGACCATGGATGTTATCTCCTATCGCGCGCCGTAGACGACAAAAAAACATTTGTGTTTGTGAAAAATCGAAAGGAACCCTCTATTATGAATTGGACAATAATTCGATCTTATTTCTAAAAAGTGAATATAAAAGGATATCCATTGACCGTTTAAGTGAAACATTTAACTTATATGATTTGTGATTTTCGCCACAACACAAAGGTTTTTTTTACCTTTTCTGTTTTATTTAGTTTTACTTTTGTTGGATTTTATTTGTTTTTGCGATCGACTAATGCGCATGGTGTACCTATAGAAGGCCTACATTATTATTATCAGCTCCCGTTAGTTAGGCGGCATTTTATATCGAAGTTTACTTTAGATTCACACAGATACACACAATAAAAGCCTATGAAAATAAATTGTATACAATAAGAGCGAGACATTGGACTTCGGAACATGTCTGGTAGTAGTAAAGTAATGCCTGTCTGGTGACCCTCCACTATTCGTAATATTCTACGATTTTCATTTGTGGCTTAATAAACTCATAATAATAATTTTTTTTTACAATAAATTATAATTAGTGTATTAAGCATTTACTTAAGTGAGATATTTCGTTTAGATATCTGATTTTTGTTTAAAGATTTAATCTATTGACAATAATTGCTATATTTCAATTGTTCACTACCAATACGAAAAAAAAAGTCAGATAGGGTCATCACGCAAACGTCTTTCCTAAAAAGATGATGTCCTGATGCGCTTGGTGAAAGTCAGCTAGACCATTATTCTTTGCTAGACGAAGACATGATAGCGCCATCATTTTCCCGAAGCCCAATAACACGACGTTACGTACGTAAACATCATACCACACACCACTCACCACCGGCGGCCGCTACCACAGTCTAGCAGCAGCAAGAAGCAGAATATACCCAGCGAGTTTTCTTACTTTTCACCCTGAAAAATGACTAGTAATGATGAGATTGAAGAAATTTCCAGTATGGTATGTATTTATATTTGATGAAAATCACATGACATATTATATTCCTTTGTATTGTAGCCCTAGCCCTCTAGCCTAGCTAGGTAGGCTAGAGAAGGGCCTAGCTAGCCTCCTAGCCTAAGTAGGCCTAGCTAGGTAGGTGGCTAGGCCTAGTAGTAGGGCTTGAGCCTAGCTATAATAAAGGCTAGCTAGTAGGCCTACAGTAGGCCCTAGCTTACCTTATTATTAGGCTAGTAGGCCTAGTAGGCTATGGCATGCCAGATGCCACTTCTTGGCATGAGCAAGAGAGGGTAGTACTAGGGCCTAGTAGGCCTGACCATTCATTAGCTAGCTAGGAGATAGGGGGAGGGGGGGGCGGACTTTTGCAGACCTGACTTGCCCAGACTACTCTAGGGCTAGGTCTGTTACATAGTTTAATGTACAGTACGTGTCGTAAATTAAACAGATGGTCTGATCAGCTCAGATCGTTTTCATGACACACTAAAAAAGCAAATACAAAACCTTCAAGTTGGAAAATGATTCTGTGTCTATTTTTGCCAACTCATTACAATGCTTTATAAATATGTAATAATTAGAATTTGCAAAGAAAGTGACAGTTTGAAAATATGCTAGCTAAATCATCAATGTGCGGAATGACAATAGGCCTAGGTCAAACTACTGTAATTCATTTTGATTAACATCAGCATTAACATCTTCAAGAACGCTGAGCTGGGCCTTTTTTCAATTTATATTTTAGCTCGACTGCATGTGGCTGACCTTGGTTGTGAAACACTTCATGTCTGCGTTTCAGTAGCATTCTCATTCCCGTTTTATTTATTCTTAAGTTTCACGATTTGAAAGCTCAACACAACTCAATGTAACTCATTGTCGACTGGAAAACGGGCTCTAATTTTAATACAAGTTTATATATTTGTAGGAAAGTGAATACCAGTGGCTATTACAAGAAGAAGTTCACAATGTGTTAAAGGAACTCAAAGAAATGCTTCATGTAAGTTGATTGTCCTCCAGAAGTAGATATTGTTTGTTGTTGCTAACCTGCGTGCAAAATTCGGCCCTGGAAAAAAAAAGAATCACCTTTGTTTTTTAAAGAAATAATAAAATTATGCAGATTAGAGTAGAACATTAAAGTCTGTCAATATTTTTATTCTATTCATTACCATTCTTGATCATGTCATTTGATTGGATTAAAAAAAATATTAGACAGCTTAAAATGGGTATCTTATAGTTACTGTAGTTCTAGAATGAAAACTTTTCTAATTTATTTTTGTTTTTCTAAGAAAAATGTATGTCTGTCTAGTGTTATTGTCGATCGTCATCGTCCTAGCGTGTTGCAACCTAAAAGGGTCACGACATGTGTAAGTGCAGCAGCATGTGTGTGATACTCATCTTGGAAGACTACGTTCTTTAAAGTGAACACAAGTGTTTTGTATATACTTAATTTAAATAATTATAATGATTATTATTGATTATAATAGCATTATTCAAATTATTATTTATTTATATAGGAATGTGGAAAAAGATTTAGGACACAAGCAACAGGTAAAATTTAGAATCAATTTATTTTCTTTGAAAAGATTCTGTACATGGCATACAGTGTACACTGAAAAACAAACCTATGAATACAATAATTGGCTTTTTTTTGGTGAAAATATCTAGCTATTTGCTATGAGATATGATTCAAGTAATTTGTGTTATAATAAGCAAATAATATTTTTGAAAGTGGTATATCTTAGTCTATAAATCAACATGAACAAATTATTTAAAATGGGTGGGCATCAAACCACATCTCTCTACTGGACAAGATAGTTAGTAATTAACTACTTGTTCCATTTTTAAATTACCCATGAACATTGTAAGATACTAACAAAAATTCCATGTTATTAATGTATTATCTAGCAGATGGTGTCTACTATTAAGTGCTCTGTGAAAGCATTATATTATGCCCAATAGGATAGAACATCCTATATAAACTTAATCTGGTGACTTTTTAGTGTTGCATATAGTATTTAGCCTATTGTATTGTTTGAATAAATTGTTAGTAAATAAGTTACTGTATGCACTTTGTACCTTATGCAACCTTTATTATCACCATTGTGTTATTGATTTAGTTGAAGTACATCCAACCTGAAACCAGATTCCATAAACTGAAATTTTTACCAAAACTAAATTTAATAACATTTTTTCTTACTACTTAAACTATATATATTAGAACTTCTATTTAGTACACACCTTTGGGACCCTTTAGTATTACAAATGTATTGTCCCTTGATCATTTCACAAAAAGTATTCCCTAAAATACAGGTCCCACGGAATTCTATGTATAGATTGCATTCTTTGACCCAATAAATTTAAAGCGTCACCACTTTTTAATAAGGAGCTTTCGATTTGCGAAAACTTAGAAACAATCCAGGTCTGGTCAATCGATGCGTCGTCAACTGCCCTGCCTACACAAAATGAATTGAAGTGTCGGTCATCGCAAATTAATTCTCAAATTAATATTATTGTTTGAGTATGGATAAAGTGTACAGTACATTTACTTGTCAGTGTGTGGTGTTGCGCACATTTATGATTTTGTTTTTTTTGTTTTTACACATTATCATTATTTTGAATAATACCATTGTTATCATTGTTTTTTGTTTTTACTGTGTCTTATTCTTTAGGCCAACCTGCTCGTCCAGATTTTGTTAGTTATGGTATAGTACTCCCTGCTTTTTGCATCAACACTGTATGATCGGGCCTAAACAAAAGTTGTTGCCCAAACAGAGGGACAAACAGGGATTGGTTGGCCATGTTTTTTTTCTTCAGAACTGGTTCATTATAATTTTGGCATTAAAAGCAATTTTAATATTTAAACAAATTTATAGAAATTTTCGTCAAATTTTGAATTGATTGGCTCAAAAAAATAAAAATAATTTTTCACAAAATAATTTAAGTTAGTCGGGCAACAATACTTTCTTTTAGGTCAAATCTATTGAGTGTCCACTTTACAATGATAAACCAACATCATGGGCTATACTTCTAACCTCAGGTGAATCAATGAGTAGTTGGCTTGCCATGGGAGGAACTAATGGCCAATGTCTGTTTATCCAAGTATTAGTTGGCACAAAATAGTCTCTCACTGCAGGGCTGCAAATTAACTTTTTTACTTGGTAGCACTATCAAATTTGTATGATGGCTCATAATAATTTTTGGTAGCACCACCAATTTTTTTTGTAGCACCTTTTCATCGACAACAACCCCCTTCCCTCAAACCCCATCCGCGCAGATCCGTTTTTAGTTTAGTTGGGGGGGGGGGGGGTATAAAAATAAAATCCCCCCCCCCCCCCAGCGCGGGATTTTTAAGTAATTATAGGTTGTTTCAATCGATTTCTGAGCACATAAATTGGGTTATGCACATTTTAGGCACTGGTCCTGATGCGCCACTTATATTCGCGCAAGATTTATTCTTTTTACGGTACGGAAAGAAATTACTGCTTTGTATATACGCGTAACCTTTCGTAGCCTACGCGTAAATAGACCGTAGGTCATTGTTCTCTAAACGTATCCTGCAATTTACAAAGTATTGTTCGTTGCCTACGATGTATTGTTTATGATAATATCTACGCGTCGATACACCAATGTCATCGCCTTTAGGAGCATGAACAATGGAAACAAACATGTATTTGTTGGCTAATTAAAATCCTAGTAGAAGACGTTAATTTTTGTAGCCGCCCTACACATCGGTTGTCCTAATTTGGCAGGACATCCGCCGACGAGACGACATCGGGCCCGAGGCCCTCAACTCACGCAGAGAGAGTTTCGGCGGCCTACATGATTCAATCCGGCCATTCAATCCTACCTTGGTTTAGCGAATTATAAAAACAACAACACCTTGGCTAGGACGCAAACAAAATATATGCAAAATAAATATATATTCCATGTTAAGATTTAACAGGCCTTTGTAAATTATTATTACGATAAAAGGCCCGACCAGAATTTGGAGGGAAAAAACGTGCGAATCGTGGGAACAGTTTATAGAGCTGTATTACGTTTCATGTGACGCAAAATTCAGGTACAAGTACTCTGTTTTGTAGCCACGTGGTAAAACAGACTATCGCGTTTCATTTCATGACATGTGACCAAAAAACTAGGTCTGTATTAATTACGGTCTTCTGTCGGCAGTCTTTTTGAGCGACCGATTGAACGTTTTGATACTATATTTAGAATGAATTGTTTACGATCTTTTTGTTTGCATGTTTTTGGATCGACTGGACGTTCGCTATATTATTTTTATTAGTTGGCATAGTTCATTGTGTTGGATCGTGTCTCGTATACGTTTACATTGTAGGAAATTTATATTCACCGTTGTTGAGAGTAAAAAAACACACACGAATGAAAGATTTTCGAATAAAAAATATTATATTATATATTTCTTAGTAATGTACAAATTGGTCCTCCTCCGCCAGTCAAAATTAACACATTAAATAATAATTTTCACACCTTGTTACTTACTATAGAACATCGTGAGGTTAGGTTACTAACGAAGCCAAACAATGTAACCTACAAAGCCAACAACGTAGCCTGTTTTATCTACGAAGCTACTTCGTAGGAAAAGCTGCGGTATTTTCTCTGATATATAATTTTCGATAATCAGAATCTGGAATAAAGTATTAAATCTACTGATAAACAATACTGCTGTTTAATCTATATTATAATGAATAGATATTATTATATATATCATTAATTACATTATTTAGTAATCATGATATAACCATTATACTGCCTAAAAAATGCTGATGGCTGCGCGGCGACAATCCTTAGTATCTGCCGCGCCCGCCCTGGCTAACTTCTGTGTACGGCGGTACAATTGTTTTTTTATATTCCTTCTTTAAAACGTAGGTGATTTTCCACGAGGTTTGTGTCGTCCGCGCGTCACACTGTGCTGTGTATTTGGTGTCCTTTTGTGTGATTGGGTAAGGCAGCATACAATAAATGGACGAACTTCCAATCATAACGAGTGTAAAATGTTTAGGGGCTTTGTACGCTTGAATGAACCTGACTCCTTTGCGGCGGCGGTGACTAGTGGAAACTCCTGAGCCTTCCGTAGAGTAGAGAGAGATTAAATTACAACACAGTTAAATAGGGAAAACACACCTGACTTCAATTTGAAACAACTCGCACAAGCAGACGATCTTGTCGCGCTATGCGCGACCTATTCTGTTGCTTTAGTCGCAAACAGAAAAATTAGGTCGCAAATGCGACCAAATACCCCTTAATTTGCAGCCCTGCACTGGTGACATTTCACTTCATTTGTTCATTTCATTTACCTTTTGTTGGTGTGTCTTTTTCGCTTTCTATATTATCCATTGCATGGACTCTTCCATTTTAATTCATCATTAATTTTAAATGCAAAGTAGAAATTGCATCCTTTTTATAAATATTGTTTGGTTTAATTTAAAAAATGTTTATGATTATATAAGACATTATGTCTGCTAAGAGCTCAACTCTATGGTATCACACTGTGAAAGGTAGTCAATGCAAACGATCTACCATATGCATTTCAGTGTGAAAGGTAGTCAAGTCAAGCAATTCATATACACAATGTGATAGTCAGGACAAGCCCTGATACCTTTACACTGTCTGAAAGGTAGCTAAGACAGTGTGAAGTACTGTAAACTAAGACAAATTTAATTTAGCAGTGTGAAAGGTACTATAGACTGATCATCAAGCCCTTTATAAAATTACACAGTGTGAAAGGTAGTCTAAACAAATGTTGCACAATGTAAAAAGTAGTCAAGTCAAGTGAAGTATCATTTATTGTCATTTATTTGAAGAAAAAAACATAGAAATTCTGTTGGCGGAGCACAATATCCAACGGACACAACACACACATACTCAGAACAAAAACATTACAAAAAGTGTCTACATGATGTATTGTCCCTCAAAAACATGAAAAATGATGATTAATTAAATCGGACTTTGAATATGTTATTTTGTATTTTTAATCAAGTTAATCACTTCAATAGAAAAAAAAAATGAAAAAAATCATTGTTTCACTTATAAAATGACAAAATAAATGGTAAAATTCAACCAAGCAGCCAATTTGACCATTTTTGCTTTAAATTACATTTTTTTCAGGTAAATACATTTTTTTTCGATCCAATTTTTTGTCAAAGTGTTTAACTATTATGTTACATTAAAATGGAATATTAAAAAAAAATTGTTTTTTAAATTATTTTTTCAGGGGACAATACATCTTTAAGGCTCTAATAGTCAAATCATTCATAGTATAAATTTACTCCAAATGTTGGGGTGATTTATTAAAGTTGTTAGAAATACAAATAATAAATGTAGGCCTACTAAAGACTGGCTGTACACTTATTACATTAGTTATAAAAGGCACTGGAGACATACTGTACATGCATACAGTAGGCCTAGTTTGAAATTCATTCATAATACGCTGTGTGAAAGGTAGTCAAACCATTCATACATTACGCAGTTCAATAAAAGGTACTGGCTTCCATACATTACAATCATCATTACATACAGCAGTGCTGAATACAGAGTAGATCCAAATCAATGCTTATTGGTCCCATGTGAATACTATATGCTGCAATATCACTTTTAGATAACGAGAAACACAACTGAAGCCAGAATCTCTATCCAAAATGCATTTTGAAAATGTTGAAAACACCAGACATTTGAGTACGTGTCCAGTAAAAACTACTGTAACTGTTTAATTTATGTATTAACATTAAAAGAATATATATTATATTATTATTATTATTATATTATTATATATTTATTATTTTTATTAATCTATATTTTAAAATGAATATTAAATGAAAATTATAATATAGTATGGGCTTTCTCCCTCCCCAACCAGTTTGGTTGTTCATTTTCATTTCAATTTAAAATAAATTTAAAAACAGTGAAATCTTCTTTAATAATAATATAACACAAACTAAAGTCTTGAGTACTAAAAGGTACCACATTTTAATAAAGGCAAATATTGCATGTGAACACCATGCACACATTGGTTGAGTCACAATTTATCATGTGATTCTGAATTTTACAAATCCATCTATTATAAACATTTACAATGCTATTGTCCATTTTTATTTACCATATAAATGCTAAGAGGTCAAAGTTGACAACAATATATTATTATGATAAAATAGATATTTCTCTTTCTGTTATTTTGACTGAAAATTGGTGTTATTATAGTTTATAGTTGCTTGTGGATTGCCAATTTAAATGTTAAGTTACGGTTTAAATTGTAATACATGATTTCAGAAAAATACAGGCATTCTCTCCCTTTTAAGGGTAAGCGTAGACTTCTGGACTATTCTCTTATTTTTTTATTGTCTGTATTAATCTAAATATGAGGGTTTCAATTTTAATTTAAGACCAAAAAAATAAAAATGATAATGGTATTCACTTTGATAGGAGATTTGGTTTTTAAATTAATAATAGATGATGTTTCCCTTAGCCTAGGCCTAAGTGTGATTGGTAAAATGGTCACAGACCAATAGGCCTACTATTGAACACCATGCATGACCGTAGCTGGCATGAGGCACTTTCTGAAATCTTCAATTTTCACTACCCACCTCAATTTCGCAGCAGAGATTGTCATATTTTATATTAATAATTATATTTAAAGCATCTTATTTACCTCGTCTGTTTTTAACCTCTCTCTACAGCCATGCATACTGTAGCCTAACTGCCAGGACCATTCTTTTATTCATTCATTAATTTAAAAAAGGATTGTTTTTGTAATCTTATGAAATTAAAATTATAGTTTTGATTTAATTTCAGACTGTTGGACTATAAAAATTCTTACATATACAGTATATACAATAACAAAGTATTTATCAGTGAGAGATTATCTAAATGGTAATAATATAAAAATTTCATATCTAATCCAATCTCTATGTAATATTAATATGTTTAACCAGTGGTATAACGGCTGAGCGCTCACTGGATAAACCCAAGGTCCCAGACTATGAGCAGCCCCAGGGCATAAGCAGCCCCAGGGCATAAGCAGCCCCAATACAACTAACTGTATCCAATGTTGGTTCCATTTGGGTGCTAAACAGGGGCCTTTGCCCCCTGTGTTACGCGACTGTATTTTATAAGTGTTGCAGCATTATATAAAAATAACACTGACTAAAATTCCATTTTCTTATTTTAAGTTAATATTTGATACAGAATACAGAACACAGTACAGTACCAAAGAGTAAACTAATGTAATTTAAAAAATCCAACCTTAAAATGCTTGTAGGCTTATGAGAGTAAACCTCTGATACAGAAATAAACACTATTATTTTCTTTATTTAATGCTATAGTATCATATAGGCAATTTTATATCAGCAATATATTGCAGAAACATTTTCGTTTCATATCAAAATCATACTACTTTTTACAACCAAATGTTACTGCAATTTAATATTTAGAATAGTTTTATTTTTTATGCATGCATATGGTATTTTATTGATTGCCGTAATTATTTTTCCATTGAACTAACTTTGGATATATTTTCATAGCCAAAAACAATATTATTATTATATAAAGCTGTTCAATATGATATAATTTTAGCAATTTTTAAGTATCATTTATATTTTACTGTATTAAATGCTACATTAAAGAAACTAAATCGAATAGCAATATTTTTTTTTCTTTTTATTTTTCATGTTCTGAAGTTACTACATTTAAAAAAAAAATTTTTGTTTCGATGTGTAGATTTCAACAAAATGTTTGTAATAACCCCCAGAAAAGCTTGCTTAATATTTTAATATCATAAACTGGTAATAGATAGTAACCAAAATGTTCTTTAGTTTACTGCAGTAACTGCAGTTGAATAGTTTTAAAATAGTCCATATTATTTAGAACAACAAAATTATAAGTACTCATAGAGGGTGTAATTGATTAACAATGTTATGTTACAATCTGCTTGATTGGATTGGCCGACGTGTAAAGAGACACGTTATTGATTTGACATTATCACTAACCCATTTGTGAACGACGTCACAAATCAATATTTTAAATTCTTAACTTGAGATCTAAGTGAAAACAAAGGATCGTAAAAAGAGTTTATTGAAAATATGCCCTGCCATTAAACTTAACAAACTGAACATTTAATTTTATTATTCATTGTCCTTTGATTTAGAAACACTGTAATAAAATAGACAAAATCATGTGAGATTGAGAAATATCTATGCTGTCTTGTTTGTGTCCTTAAGCAGTGGTTATGGTTGTCTCCTTTCAGTCACAATGTGTTATTTTTGCGTTGTAGCTATAAGTTGCATAATAATAATAAAAACGTAGCGATAACCAGTTGAATGGCACTAAGCCTCATATGAGTGTGTTTTTAACCGCTATTTTTATGCTGCCATTTAACCGGTTCTTTATAAACTGTGTCCTGTTTGTTTCTGCTGCCTAGAAAATAAGGTTAATTTATTCACAGGGTTATGAATCGATTATTATTAGTGGAATAATCTTCTTATACATACGCACAAATTATGAAACAAATATTCTAGTTGAATTAACTATTTTATTACTTCTTCAAATCTCCTGTAAATTTTATTTTATTTTTTTTTTTCATTTCCAAAGGCAAACAAAAAAGAATCTCAAAACAACTTAAATAATAAAAATGGTTAAGCAAGCAATAACAATGCAAATTAATTAATAAATAAACTAAAAATGACGCAATATATTGTGAAAGTGTATGCTGTTAAAAAAAAAAAGGCTAATTACTGTAATTGTCCAGATTAATACTTGCATACATTACTTTGAATTACAATTCATAAAGTCAAAATATTTCGCTTCCATTTCTTTTTAAATTCTGATTCCTAATACTCCATTACAACATGGAGAGTTTTTTTTAAACTTTTATTGTCTATTTCTATTTTAAATCTGAACCTCTTGAAAGACCTTTTCCAGAATATGTACAGATTTGTATTGTATAATGTTTTTCTTGGTTTGGTTCAAAGTATTTTATTACCGAAAACCAATTTCCATTAATCAAATTTATATGCCAGCATCAGATACTTATCTTATCAAATATCATCAGGATGTAAATTTGATGATGTAATAGATATCGATGTCATTATTTCCAAAATCAGACTGCTGCTGTGGCTGTCCGAGTTTACTGGAAAATTGATTGTTCAGGTTTAATGGCCTGATGAATGCTGAATTGCATTATAGTCTGAAACTAACATTATTAATTAGGATTCATTCATTTTTTAAACCCTGTCTACACTATTAAACTAGTTTGTGTGATGTGCACATATGGTGTAGTGATATGCCAAATATGGTAGTGATATAACATCATCGTGTCCATATGGGCACATCACATGTTTTTGTCGCATAAAGTTTGATAGTGTCGACAAGGCTTTTGGTTGATTTTGGTCAGTTGTAATGTGAAAACCTCTAAACTGGACAATTACAATTCTAATCTACTCTACCCCACTCCCTAAGCCTACCTGAGACCATGATAAATTATAAAGTAGTTTAACCTTATTCTAAATAAAAATTACTAAAATTACATACATTACAGGTACTGTACCTGTGTTTTATTATTTTAATGATAAAATATTTATTAACTGTCTGAGTACGTTGAAATAAAAGATAAAGGATTAAAAAAAGGAATGACAGTGTTTCAATGGTCAAAGCTCATCCTTTAAAGTTAATTAAGCTTGAGAAATACGCCATGATGGAGTTGAAACGATGTTACTTTTTAAGTGTACTTTTCTAAGTAACGAACAGCCATACAATTAATTTTTTTTTAATGTCTCTATTTTCAATTTTTTTTTTCATAAAATGTCTATTATGTATTGACCTTTTTAAAAAATAAAACACTGCAAATGCACACATATCAATTATTACTCCAATGCACTCTACACACATTGAATATGTTGGTTATAGATTACTAATATTTGATTACACTTCTAGTCTATCTCAGCAATACAAATATCTTAATGCAAATCAATAGGATGGAAAGGAAAACCTACCCGTTTCAAAGATGTGAATAAGAGATGCTCTAACTAAACCACTTGTTAATATACTATACACAGAGAATGATACCAAGTGACTCATTTGGAATACACTATCAACATATAGCTATGATTATCAATAATTTGTGTGTTTAATTATTTACGTTTTTGGTCTCAATTGACTTGCTAAAAGGTTTGCTGATTTAACTACAGTATATTGCTGTCCATGTTATCACAAAAGTAATATAGCTTTACTGTTATTTCTTCTAATTTTCATACATAATTTCATTTCTTATAAATAATTTTTAAAATTTGGTTTTGCACTGTTTTCGGTTGTTTATTTTCTTTCTCATTGTATCTTTGAGGCAACATACTTATTTTCATACATTATTATCATAATGGTTTCATTAAATTATTTTATTTAAATATTTTAAAATTTATTTTATATTGATATATAAATATATAATACTGTAATAACAATAACTCACGACTCTTTAAATTCCAACTCCAACGAGTTACTCAATCTTGATTGCGTATTTAAAAAAATGTACTTTAATTCAATTTATTCAATGCTAATTAAATTTATCTTCACTATTTTTCTTGTAGTAATGTTATATTATTTTATATATTTCATTAACAGTATTTAGAATAATGTCATCATTTTTTAATTAAGCATGATATAATTATAGTATACACCAGCAATCTAAGTTATTGATATAGTAATAAACATGAACACAGCTAAAATATTATAGTACTGTGATGATTGATACAGAGCATTTATAAATACCATTCTGATTAACATTATTTTAGATTGATTACTTTACTACTGTACATATTAAATTAAATTAAAATATGAATTATTTAGCAAAGATATCTGCATCAGAGTGAATACCCCTCTCCCACTCGGAGGTGGTTTTCAATATGCACAGCAGTTATGTTAATATACTGTACCCCATTCCCTCCAACCCTTCTCTGGGGGAACTCAAATGTAGTATTATTTGGCCAAGTGATACAATTTGTTTCTATGGCATTTCCATCCACCAAACCTTTCATATGCAAGTTGAGTCAGAATATACTAAAAACTTTCTCATGATATATTTTATTTATGAGAAAAATAATGCTCATTTTATTTAATTTTTTTTGGTTTTCACAGAAAATAATATTGATGCAATAAAAGCAGAGAAATTTGTTTTACAAAGTGCAAAGTAAGTATACATTTCTGTATAAAAATAAGTCATGGTCTATTCAATTTGATAAACAGTGCATTCACACCTAAAATTGAACACCCTTGGGTTAGTACCCTGATTTTTTTACATGTGTTTTTAGATTGGCTGAACATGATGATAGTTAAACATACTTGAATCCCAAACCAAATTCTATTCTCACAGCAGATACAAGGATACCATAAAACAAAATCTGTCTACAGTATACAAATAATGTTGACAATGGTCCCTCCCATCATTTTCTCAGTACTGTATCTAGATTCCTCCGGTATCATGGGAATATTTGGTAAATATTCCCATGATACTGGGAAAATACTGTACTGTAGTATGTGGAGATACACCGATGAGAATTGTGTACCCTTGCAATTGTATTAGTGTTGATTTTCACTTTTATAAAGAGAATAATTGAATGATTTTGTTTGTAGTGGGTCTGATCAAGTTAGAGGCATTATCACATTACAGGGGGATAGAATAAGTAAGGCAGTAAGTATCAAATCAGTATACTGATAATACTATCAACCTTGTGATCTGTAGAGAGCTTTTGATTTAAGACGACCAAACTAAGTAATGTTAATTCATTGTGCACATGCTGGGATAGTCGTGTATCCTCAATCGTCACCTTGACACAAGTTTGATGGTAACTATGTATGGGCGTCAACCGACGTAAAACAACACCGATCGACCTGATCTAAGTCATTCCGTGCAAATCAAAGCTCCCTATTGTCGTAATCTTGGCCTACATCATAATTGTCATTGTTCTACAGTAGAATTAGACTCTGTCACGTTAATCATCATACTTACATCATTGTCTTCATCTGAAATTGTTACTGAGTGAAAATGGCCAAGGGGTTAAGGCAGGGCACAGTTTACTGTACCTAAAGAGTGAGCCAACAATATTGGCATGGGTTCGAGCCCTGCTTGCTCCTAGTTCTGGTGGTGGAACAAGTCTTCTAGGATACAAACTATGAACCGTAGGTCCAGTGTACTTAGTTTGCCTTTGTTCATACATAGTTTAAAGAACCCAGTTCATCATTCTAGACAAGTAAAGCTTACCCCAGTCAGAGGGTTTACCACCTATCTGATAGACAGAATTAGCTATTGATAATTAATACTTGGCCATGTGCTTAAAAACATAAAATAAAAAATAAATACAAAATTAATTTGGTAAACTTGAGTGTAATTTTTAGTGAGATGAGTGAATAAAAAAAAGTAAATATTATCATCATCCATCCATTACAATTTATTCATAACTTTTGTTTAAAAAAATATTTCTTGTAGGATTTAACATTAAGATTACATAGGAACGCTGGTTCAGTTTTAAAAACATCTATACGAGAAGATATACCATGGAGGTTACAACAGGTAAAATTAACGGCAATATAAGATTTACATTTTATTACACACTAATGTACACATCATTTATGGGCCATATTAAAATCATAATACTGTAATTACTAAAACTATATTTGATTTACTATTTCTAAATCTGTATGCAATTATTATGGACACACTGTTTACTGCATTGACTGACTGCCTCATTAACTTCTGCATTGAAACAAATTAAAATCATAAGTGATTTGATTTGTTTATTCAATATTCATATTCAATAAATGTTCTCCACACATATATTAAAAATACATAAAATAATACAGTAATTATATAAACACTTGTGATAATAACTAATAAAAAACATTGTATGTGTTGAAGGAAACTTATATAGTTTACTCATTTTCTTCTCCTTCATTTGGACACAATTGAGTAAAAAGTGCGATTTATAAAGTACTACTCCTCCCTTATTCGTTGTAGTATTGAGCTGAGATTTGGCATGAATATACTACAGGGACATGTCTTCAAAGCTATTTTAATTTCAAACCGGATACAGCCATATGACGTCTCGAAGATGGTACCGTATAGCTGCAGTATTTGGTAGCGACTCATTGATGTGTATGTGACGTTACATCCCGTCTTATGACGTAATTACAGCTTCTTTTGCTGTATCCTGAGTATCGCACATTCGTGCTTGTTTAAGGCTTGCCCAACACAAGATGTTTTTCTTCATCTTTCCTGACCTCTGACCTTACAGTATATCATTATTTAGTCTGTAATGTTATGAAACAAAATGAAAACAAGTCACCAGCCGCTGCTCAAATGAAATGTTATTGCAGCATCTGTTTACCTTATTTGTGTATGTATTATTTTTAAATTATTGATTAAGACTGATTTAGTAGATTTTGTTTTTATTTGTGCAGGTGCAAGACGCCGGTAACCATTTACAAACAGCAGTAGAGCAAGTTTCCATAAAAGATATAGATTATGAATTTCAATCAGGTGAAGAAGTCTCACAGGTACAAAAAGATCAATGTTAACAATACAAAAGGCTTCATTTAAATCTACATTATTCTTTCAATAAAAGATGCACATATCCCCCAAAAGGTATATTCATGTTTTCATAGACGGTGGTAATAGGGACTTTACGAAACACGACGGGAAGCCATAGGACGGTGCTCATGAATAATTTATGCATGAGATTTAACAGTGGGCGGAGATTAGCGTGAAATTCTGTCGTCTTAACTTTTTGAGAACGATAAGAAGTAATGTATATATAACCTTAAATATACAGTTCAAATTACACTTAAATGTGGAATTTTCAAATCTCTAAATCATATTTGACATCCTATTTTAATTGTTTAATGAAATAACATTTGTATTGGCTGTGTTAAAAGCGGCGTTTAAATGCGAGGCCCTAGCTAGGAAGGCTTGACCTATGCTGTATCACCAGAGCCTAGCAATTCAAAAGGGCTATGTTGACTGTATATGATTTATTTGATTTCATGGGTTTAACTTTTCAGCTGATTGAGATCATTTTTTTTATCCTTTACAATTTCCCTCCGTGTAAATGTTGTTGATTAATAGAAATTTCGCCCTAACGCATGAAGAGACGGATGCTAGTCAAGTCGCCCCATCGCAAAGTCGCCCCATACAAGTCGCCCCATACACAGTCGCCCCATCGCAAAGTCGCCCCAAAACAAAGTCGCCCTGACACAGTCGCCCCATTGCAAAGTCGCCCCATCGCAAAGTCGCCCCAACGCAAAGTCGCCCCATCGCAAAGTCGCCCCAACACAAAGTCGCCCCATCGCAAAGTCGCCCCAAACGTTAAAAAATAGTTTAAAAGTGCGTAAAATGTCGCAATGATACACAAAATAACACGGAACGTGTAGGCATAAAAGGGGAAGCCCCTCCATTTAGTCTCAGGTACGTCACTCGATCGGCACGCTCCCCAATCATCAGAGAGGAAGCCCCCAACTAATCACTCCGCGGTCGCTCTAACGTGCTAGCTTTCACCAGAGGGAAACCCCCGTAATTACTCCGCCGTTGTCGCACTACAACGCACCATCTGAAGATGGGGAAACCCCGTCGGAGTTTTACGATGATATCAGTCGCGTTCGAAATCGGTGGCGTTTAATTTTGGTCGCGATAAAATGATGTTATACGATCTAGATTATTTTTACTTTGGTCGATGAATATTTATTATTATTAGGCCTATATTAATAATTGATTTTTGTTTTTATTTTACACTGAGGTCTCTGATGAGAGAAAGATGTGTGCCTTAAAAATGACAATTTGTAAACATAGTTTAAGATTATACTAAGCCTATTATTCAGCATAATGTCATTTAACAGTACATAAATTTAAATGTGAAATATTTTATAGGGAACGTAGGCTACGTCTGTGTCTTTTATTTTTTATATGCAACAAATTAGGTAAAACAATTTATTTATAAACATTCAGTTTACTATTATATACATAGTATTACAATGAACATTGATTATAAGCCTGGAAATGCAATCCCATCATTATATCCATTATAAAATTGCATCATATCGCCACTATATTATGTCGTAAATGATGACGTGCATGTGTGTATTCGTCGTACGTCCGTGTACGTATTATTCCGTGCCTCTTCACTGTCTTGTTTATTAAAATTAAATAAACACTCGATATGAGGATATTTATTAGGCATGATAATTAGAATGTTCTATAACCAAAAGGGTTGAAAAGAATTTCTTCAGTAAAATGATCATTCTGCTGTTGAATAAAAAGCGACTCGCAATCTGAAACATTCTCTGAAACCAATCGGAGCTGCTCTTTCTGGTATCTGTTTCCTTCTCACAGCTGCTACGTCTTTCTGCTGCCCGTCGGGGATTCCCCTTTTTAAAAAACACGCACACGATAATCATACTGTACGATGGTTTTTCCATGGTCAAAATGTAGCGTTTTAATTTTACTAAAATACCTGCATGTGTAAAACGATCATATCGGCGTAGAAATCCCCTTTTTTTTATTTCTTCATTTTGAAAAGTCATAATTAAAATTAAATAACTATAGACACATAACTTGTCAATAAATGCAAAATGATCAATAAGTAGCCTATATAACATTTATTGTCTTACAACGCTGTTATTGTTTTAACTACTGTAAATATACGAAGGCCTACTATTTATACACTTATTATATTATCCTAAAAAATGAGCTGGTATCCACGCGTAGGTTGAAGAAAGATTCGTAATTGTGGCTCTGGTAACTAATTTTAAAATCATATTAAATTAACATTTTCGAAACTATAAATCAGGGATAATCTTTTCGAAATCTTTTTAGAACTTTCAAACAAGGGACTATTTTTTAATGATTTTTAAAAAGCACATCACTCCATTATAACCTGTAAAATAAAAATTAAAACACAAATTATGTATATAATAGGGTAAACATTATAATGTATACGACATTTAGCGCGACCAAAGTAACAACGCAATCGATATCAAACGCAACCGCTATATGATTAAAACAGCGTACTACTACTAGCGGCGGTACTTCCGAAATAAAACCGTGGGCGACTTTGCGATGGGGCGACTTTGCGTTGGGGCGACTTTGCGATGGGGCGACTTTGCGTTGGGGCGACTTTGCGATGGGGCGACTTTGTAATGGGGCGACTGTGCCGGGGCGACTTTGTTTTGGGGCGACTTTGCGATGGGGCGACTTTGTATTGGGCGACTTTGTATGGGGCGACTTTGCGATGGGGCGACTTGACTGGATCCCGAAGAGACACCCTAGTACGCTCTAGCGTCCTCCCTCTAACCGTCATGTTTCGTAAAGTCCCTATTATGAGGAAAATTTTGATTCGCAACAACCTATATATTAGGATATTATAGGTTTACGTTGCTTTTATCAATGCCATATGATTATGGCTGATTTATTTACCTTCATAGCATTACTACTGAAACTGTTACTTAAATGCTGTGGTAAACTGGTGTTTCCACAGAACCATGTTGAGGTTTACAGTATAAAGAGTTGGAAGAAAAGTTCTAATCTTGTTGGCTTTTTTTACTTTTGCAAATTTCTGGTATTTATTTTGTTAAAAGTATTTATTTTAAAAGTTTTTCATACAAGTACAGTATTATAATATATATATTTTTGATTCAAATCTTCAATAGAATTTTCCTTTAAAAATGTATTGTTCCCCCTGAAAGGGGTTGGATAGCCGAGTGGTTAGGACACTTGACTGTCGTACAGATAGACCCGGGTTCAATGCCCGACAACTCCCAGTTCACTCAGCTGTAAAATGAGTACCTGGTTGAAAATACTAGGGAGAAAAAAGGCGGCGTGGAAAGGAACTGGCCACCCTACCACATAATGCCGAGGCTTAGTACAATGAGCTCCTAACAGCTCATTCCCCTACGTTCAGAGAACACGGGACTCACTTCCCTCCTCCTCCCCCTGAAAAAATAATTCTTAACATATTTTTTTTTGAGTATTCCATTTTAGTGTAACATGATAGTTATCCACTTTGACCAAAAATTGGGTTAAAAAAAATGTATTTACCTGAAAAAAATGTAATTTAAAGCAAAAAATGGCTGCCAGCCAATGGATTTTTGGTTGAATTTAACCATTAATTTTGTCATTTTATATGTGAAAAATAACATATTCAAAGTCTGAATTTAATTAATCTTAATTTTTCATGTTTTTGGGGGACAATACATCTTTAAAGAATGTTTTTCGCTTTTCTTTTCAGCTAATGGATGAGGTTATGTGTAGTTTACATCATGGTCGACAGTGTCTACTAAACCCATCCAAAGAATCACTTCCAGATATCTATCGCAATAAATCTACCGTAAGTAAGCATTTTGAAATGGTTAGTGTGATTGAAGCAAAGCAGCTTATTTCTCTGCTTATTGTTGGGAAAAGATCTTCTTGGCAAATTTCCCATCTAACACAGATGACACACTATAAATACATCTGTTACATTTTTGTATATTCTTGGATTGCAATTATCAAATACATTTTATGTTTCGTAAGCACTTTGACAGGCTAATGCTTCGCAGACAATTTCTCTGGATTTAGCAAAAAATAAATATGCATTAACAGCAAGAGAATAATGTTGACATGGTCCTTTTACTCTATATCAAGTTATCTCTGATACCTACGTAGCTAGCAGTTTACGATTCCTGTGTGCAATATCTCTGTCTCTCTGTAACTGATTGATTGAATTTTGATGGTTTGTCATTAAGGAAATTTGGTGTTATATAGTTTTATTTTTTGAATTGCAGAAAATGAGACTGATATTTTTCCTAAGTAATAATTATGATTTTTTTTTAGTGCAATGAATGTGTTCTTTATTTTTATGTTTTTTATTTTGTGGAATTGTCTTTAGAAACACTATGTGTATAATTTCATATTAGGAAAACCATGCGAGGCATTCCATATTAATTGGCAGTTACAAAGCCATTAAACAATTACTATATAAGAAACCATGTGAAAAGGCTTTACTGCAGTTACTGCAGTAAAGTACATTTTGTTTGCTATTTAACATGTTATACCTAAATAAATTCTGAGCTTAAATCTACCTAGAACTGAAAGCACTTCAATTTCAGCAGATGTACTGCTGAAACTTGAGATAGGTAGGTTGGAGGTACGTTTACGTTATAAAAAGGTTTGGAGTTCGACAGAAGTAGTATCGAACCAAGAACTCCATAATTACAAGGCCAGTAAACTACCAAGCTCCAGAACCATCTAAACTTGTTTGTTCTCATTGCAGCATTTGTTAAATCCTCCTCTTCCACCTGAAGCAATGTTAAACTTTTTTATTCATTGTAATAAATTAGTAATGATTGCTTACTATATACACCAGATTCCAGCTTCGAAGTCAGCTCATCATGTAAGTATCTGTCATTAATCTCCCTTAATCCCTTCTAATCCAATTGTATAATGTTTTAATCCCAGAAAATTATCATCTTTAGTATACTTAATTATAACTGTTGCCTAATATAAAGTTACATCAAATTGAAGCTACACCATTTGCTTGTGTAAGTTTCTGAGCTGTTAATCATTCTGAATCCCTTCTGATCCCTTCTAATCCAAGTTAAGTTTGGATCATGTTAAACTTCTTTAATCCTAAAAATCATTTACATCCACATTATTATCATTGTTTCTTAATCATAATTGTTTCCTACATATATACCCCAGATTCAAGCTAAAAATTTGCTTATGTAATTATCAGAGGCTGAGCTATCATTTAAAGGACAACTTGACCGAGGAACATATTTTAACAACGTATTAGGATGTACATATGATTTCAGAACAATCGCGAGATTAAGGATATCTCCACACGATCGCTGTACAGCCCTTGCCGTCAATTGCGTGCAGCGATATCCTTTATCTCGCGATTGTTCTGAAATCATATACATCCCTAATATGTTGTTAAAATATTGTCCTCGGTCAAGTTTTCCTTTAATCTTCTTTAGTCTCCTTTAATCTGATCTGAATGTACATTTGTGGATCTGGATTCAAATCTAATCTGTTAGGACACATGAACATCATCACAGTGTTTACTACCTAAAGCATCAATGTGTTTCTCCTTTTTAACACTAAACATAATAATAGAATTATTCAAGATTCTAGGAGTAGTAATGGTCATCACAGGTGTTGTCATTGTCATTGTCAACAGCATCATTCAATATAAATTTTATGTCTGGATAATACAATTGAATATACTCATAACCTGTTCTACCATGCTGAATCAGATATAAGCCCACCGTTGGGTATAAGCCCACCCTCAGTTAAAAACCCACCATTGGGTATAAGCACATCCTCAGATATAAGCCTATTACCAAAATGTGATTCCTTTTATGTTAGCCTAACTCCAAATCTGATCCAATTTTATTTTTCTAAGGAAATAGGTCTACCCAACATTTTTTTTCCCTTTCATTGTTTTTTACATTTATTTTATTTTCATGTATCACAATTGAATTGCTTGTTTTATATGTTTAATGTTTTTTATCCATGATTCAGTTTTGTACTGTGTCCTTCCTTTGTTCATTATTTGTCATTCTTTTCATTCCATTACCCAGAGAAGAGTGAATATAGAGAATCAGCAATCGTCTTTAAGGATGATGCCTTTAATGGCATCAACCATTGGTCAGGATGCATATTGGCATTCCAGTATACAGGTATGGGTAATACTTGGATCATAGAGTTCAGTATATAAAATCTAGAGTGAGCAAAAACGTCAATTTCAGAGCTTGCTTTAAGTTTTTAATTGTGCCAACAAGTACTAATAGGTATTAAGCATACCAAAACGATAAAAGTTTGCAAGTTTTAACCAATTTGTGTAAAAGCTTTATGCATCCACAATTGGTTCTATCATTGACAAATTTCAACAAGAGCTATGCATTTAATCAATTTTGTTGGGGGCTATACATTGTAGACACAAGCTGCATCAGCGCTACACATTGGCAAATTTGCATAAGATGCATTGACAAAAGCGGACAAATTTTGTGGAATGTGTTAAGTTGCGACAAAGTATGCATTGTGACAAAGCAACTTGAATATGTGACGTAATAAAAAGGTGTTCACTCCAGTATATGGTCTGCATGCAGGAAACCAACAAAAAACAAGATGACACTATTTTTTTGTACCCTCTAGATTTTAGATATATTAACTTTTTGCTTTAGGTGTACTCATCCATAATGAAAAAATAATTATTTTACCTAAATATCAAATTCTTTTTATTCACAAACTACAAAACAGCACTTTTTTTCTGAAATACTAATGTTGCTAAAAAAGAAAGTCCTACTACACTATGTTGCACTTTGATTTCTTTATTCTCATGCTATACTAAAGATAAGCAAAATTGTCATTTAACAATAAGACATTTTTCTGTTTTTTATTCATTATTTGTATTAGCATCACTATAGAGAAAATTTTAATGTTTTAACAAAATAGATTAATTTTCTAAATTGAATATTTCTTGATTAAATCAGTACTTGACATTAACTAACTGAATAACTATGCTTATCACCAAAAAATATTAGATTTTATAATTACTTGCACTGATGAAGGGCTAGTATTGCCCGAAAACTCTGCTAATTGTTCTGGCTGTTTTACTTTATCGTTGATTTCAAGCTTATTTTATTTTGTATCTCCATTGAGGTCCAGCATTGTAATTTTTCAGTAATTTGCCTTTAGACTTAATAATCATACTAATAGTGGTGATGGTGCAGGTTACTGCTGCTCAGAGCTTTAGATGCATGTTCTTTCCTCTTTTCTTTTTATTTAATTAATTTGGGCCTGGGTAGTATAACACTAATAACTCTCATAGGCATGCATCTATTTTTAATTAGAAATTGAAAAGAGTTTTAGCGCCTTTATTTTCATAAATAATCATTGGAAACACTTACACATGGTAGCTTAAATAGTGTTTTGACCATATAGAATAAACGGTACCACTAATGTCTGGATAATTGCTTACCTCTACTCCATTGTTCCCAGACCATTTTTTTGTTGTTTCTGTGTCTTCAGTGTTTATAATATTCAAGCTTTTGAAAGGGGCAACATAGTAATGTAAAAATGTGATTAATAAATCAATAAATGAGGCTTGATAGAGCGCATTATGCAAAAAGACCTAATGCGCTTTACATTTAAAAAACAAAAATATACAGAGAAAAATATGCAATTCACGAAGCTATGTATGTTATGTAGTGTTCAACAGTTTTATTTTTCTGTACCATTCCGGTTAGTAGGTTTCTCTGTTACCGAGCTAGCTTTACTCACAGTCTACTCTCCCAAATACTGAACACCTTTGGGCTGGCTTAATATGTCTGGTTTTCCAAAAATTCGGGTGTTTTTAATGGTAAAAATGAATTTTGGACCTTTTGGATCTGACGAAAAGTCTGTTTTTTGAGAGTCCAGTATTCGAAGAGGTGACTGTATTATATTATATTTGAGAAACCCATTCAAATATCTCATATGATACATAAATAATACAATAAATTATATAATAATACATAAAAAAACTAATGATTTTTTTAATGCTTATATCTTATAGAGACCTCAGCCTTTAGGCACACATCACAAGCAAGTCAGTACATTGTAAGTGACATTTCTGTATAAAATAAGTGCTGCAATTAAGATCTCCAACCTGTATACCAATCATTGACCAATTGGCAGTGTTTACACATACAATATTAAAACGCTTCATAACTAAACAAAAATCACTTAACTGCTATTAACAGCAAGAATTTGTAATTAAGTCCGTTTATGTTTCCTTAATGGGTATCAGTAACAGTATTGATTATTGTAAATTTTATATCTTGAAAAAACTAAATAATTTGAATTTAGATAAATAAGTTCTAAGTGGTTAGGTGTTTTTTAAACACAAGTCTAAGTGGTTAGGTGTTTACATTCTAACCATGGAGTAGGCATACTAGTTCAAATCTTGACCCCGATTGTTTATCAAAACACACAACTCTGGCTGGTTGTGCTTACCTTCTAAACCATGTCAAGTCTTTCAAATCTGTACCCCAATCACAGCATATACAACTCTTGGTGCTTAGATGATTCTTCTAAACCATGAAGACCTGGTTCAAATCTTTACCCTGATTGTTTATCACAACACACACAATTCTTGGTTGTTATGTACTTACCTTCTAAACCATGAAGTCCTGGTTCAAATCTTTACCCTGATTGTTTATCACACACACACAATTCTTGGTTGTTATGTACTTACCTTCTAAACCATGAAGACCTGGTTCAAATCTTTACCCTGATTGTTTATCACAACACACACAACTCTTGGTTGTTATGTACTTACCCTCTAAACCATGAAGTCCTGGTTCAAATCTTTACCCTGATTGTTTATCACAACACACACACAACTCTTGGTTGTTATGTACTTACCTTCTAAACCATGAAGTCCTGGTTCAAATCTTTACCCTGATTGTTTATCACAACACACACACAACTCTTGGTTGTTATGTACTTACCCTCTAAACCATGAAGTCCTGGTTCAAATCTTTACCCTGATTGTTTATCACAACACACACACAACTCTTGGTTGTTATGTACTTACCCTCTAAACCATGAAGTCCTGGTTCAAATCTTTACCCTGATTGTTTATCACAACACACACACAATTCTTGATTGTTAGGTACTTACCTTCTAAACCATGAAGTCCTGGTTCAAATCTTTACCCTGATTGTTTATCACAACACACACACAACTCTTTGTTGTTATGTACTTACCTTCTAAACCATGAAGTCCTGGTTCAAATCTTTACCCTGATTGTTTATCACAACACACACACACAACTCTTGGTTGTTATGTACTTACCCTCTAAACCATGAAGTCCTGGTTCAAATCTTTACCCTGATTGTTTATCACAACACACACACAACTCTTGGTTGTTATGTATTTACCCTCTAAACCATGAAGTCCTGGTTCAAATCTTTACCCTGATTGTTTATCACAACACACACACAATTCTTGATTGTTAGGTACTTACCTTCTAAACCATGAAGTCCTGGTTCAAATCTTTACCCTGATTGTTTATTACAAGTATTAATTTTTATTTCCTTCGTGTCAATATTTAAGAAAATGTTCGTAACTGTGTGCAATATAATAGAAGAAATGTAAATATTTTATAAAGTTTTTTCTTTATTCAATTGCTTCTTTTTCTAGTGAAGTTGGTTCAAGTCGATTTGAAGTGACTTCTCAATACTTGGTAGAGAGTGTCGTTCCATGGCTAAGTGAGACGTTGATGTATTTCACAGTTGCCCTGCAAACATGCCAAGAACTTAAGAATAAGGTATGAAGTTTATTGAGTCAGTGACCTATTTATTGGTCTGCTGACCTACTGAATCTGAAACCTCTGACTGATTCAACTACTTAAGCCTTGATCACACTTGATTTAGTTTGGTCAAATTTATTGAGTTGCTGGCTAAATTTGTCAGTTTGATCACTTATTAAATTTCCGACCACTGACTTCCCAGTAGAACTTTTCATAGTCTCTGTAAAACTAACCAATTTGGCTAAAGAGTCCAATTCGAATGTGTGACTGTAGGAGTTCATGACCTTTGCCATGTGGTTCTATCATAGTTTTTCTTACAGTTAAATTTTGGTAAAACTAGCCAAACCACAGAGGGCACTGTACTGTATATATTTTTTAAATACATCCAGGCAAAAATGGTGCTATTAAAAAAATCTTGCGCATCAGCATATATACTGTATTAAACAATGTTCAAATAAACTGATTTTTTTTTCTCTATCCAATATACTGTAGTACAATCAGGGGAAATTACATATTTAGCGAGAGAAGGGAGATCACTAATATCTGGAAATTTTGACAATTATCGGAAGACTTAATAATAATAATATCATGGATTTATATAGCGCCTGATGTTGTGAAACCTCTAAGCACTGCACATTATTACCCCAGTAATTTTAAATCAAACACATATGGAAACATACTCCCATATTGCAGCTAGTAATCAGCACAAAGTTTTGTTTTGACCTTACCAGGTACCCATTTATACACCTGGGTGAAGAGAGGCAACATAAGTAAGGTTACTTGCCTAAGGATACAAGCAATGCGATGAGCGTTAAATTCGATCAGTATTCCAACATCCACACGCCCTTTGTAGATTTTCTTTAGTTTTACTTATATAAATTACTTTGTAGATTGATGTATTTGCACCATACCAAGAAGCTAAGCAAGAACATTGAAGATGTATTCATATTCTTCGTCCCAGCTCTTCCCAGAATTCCTCCAGAAAATCGCCAAAGTATTCATCGTGACCTCACCAAAGTAATTCCCCAAATCTACTCAATATTGTGTATATAGTTTAAGTGCAATGATTTAAACATAGTTTTATTAATCACCCGTTATTGTTGTTAATTGTAATTCTTGTGATTGTTTTAGTGCAGTGTGTAAAGTGCTTTTTATAAAATTCTGAAATTGAAGATTTTAATGACTTTTTTTATTCTTTTCTATGTTTCTTGGTTGATTGATCTGTCAGTTGCTTACAGCTGGTACTTAGGCATATTTTATCTGGTAAACAAAACTCATTCCATGATTACAAATTGGGCATTTAATTAAACTGTTTGATCTGCTAGTTGAGTCAGTTGATTACAAATTATATGAACTAGAGCATTTATCTTGTAAACAAAACACATTCCATTGTTACAATTTGGACATTTTATTTTTGGACATTTGATTGGAAATTTGATTTAATATTTATATATCTTTGTTTCTTATTTTTAATTTCCACAACAATTTACAGTACAATTCATTGTAAGAATTTATCTCTAAGTAAATCATACATTATTTTATTGAAAAAATGGGTTAATAGAATTGAAGAACACAAATAATTTTATACTTAATAAGACCAATAAAGTCACTTGTTAGTTTGACCAAAAAGGGTCAAATTAGTGGAATTCGCTCTAGAAAATCTAGTGTTACAAGTCAACACATAGCGACCCTTATTGTTGATTTTATGACTTTTGAGTGCGTTTGACTGTAGTGGTGGGCTTGCTATAAAACAAATATACAATCAATAATATTAAACCAGCAAGGTTAGTATAACAAGAATTGTCTATATTAATACAAAGTCTCATGATAAATATTATCATTGTTTAAATTAAAATTGCCCCATATAGGATAATTCATGATAGAGTGGTTCATAATGGAAGAGTTCCATGATAAATTGTTTGTAATTGGCTTGTTCCATGATAGAGTTGTTCCATAATGGAAGAGTCCCATGATAAATTGTTTGTAATTGGCTTGTTCCATTATAGAGTTGTTCCATAATGGAAATTCCCATGATAAATTGTTTGTAATTGGCTTGTTCCATGATAGAGTTGGTCCATAATGGAAGAGTCCCATGATAACTTGTTTTTAATTGGCTTGTTCCATGATAGAGTTGTTCCATAATGGAAGAGTCCCATGATAACTTGTTTTTAATTGGCTTGTTCCGTGATAGAGTTGTTCTTGATGGAGTACTGTATCCGTGTTTGACTGGTCCTAAGGTACTGTAGAGCTGTATAGCGTTATGTGCTCCCATAATAGAGTTGTTCATGATTGACTTCAAAGTGTTGTTCATATTAGAGTGGTCCATGAATAGAGTGATCTTATTATATAGTTGTTCTGTAGAGTTTTAATAATAGAATGTCCATGTATTGGGATGGTCTCAAAATATATTGAGTTTTCATTAGAGTGTGTTCCCACCAATGTTACAGCAAGAGCAACAAAATTACAAATAAATAATTTGGTTGCTGTTGCTGTAACATAGTCACAGTAGCTTAAAGCCTGTTTTCCACTAGGCAATATTTGTTCATGCAAATCAAAAGAATCAAATAATGAAGTTATATGCTTGCATATTCATGTTTGTATCTTTCAAACCCCTATGTCTGCGAAAAATTATAGTTCCTTGAGTTTTTCGCTTTAATAAATTTAGTAGAGCCTAGTTCAAATTGTTTCTACTTTTGCAAAGCAAAACATCGCAAACAATGAAATTTCATTTTTCATTTCATTATTTATTCGGTCTATTTCAGTATATACATAACAAAAAAAACTGAAATTGGGGAGACCAGGGTCAACCTAACTGAACTTAATCAGTGTAGCTGAGCTGGTTTATGAGCACTTATGCAAACGCAAGCTCAACAGACAAGAAATTCACAGACTATTCACTCTTTTTTTTCTCCTCTGCGAACAAATTTGCTTAGTGGAAAGCAGGCTTTATAATTATATTAAATAATACATATATAAGTTAGTTGATTAAATTTAGTTTATATTGTTTTCTATATAAAAGTACTATTATTGCTATTAAATCATGTTAAAAATGTAAAATAAAAGTGACAATTATGAAATGATAGGTCCATAAATTATGTACTGAAAATTTAAATACAGAAAATAGTGTTTTAAGTGTTAAATAAACAAGTAACGCTTGGTTGATTTGAACCTTTTAAAAATCTTAATAAGTATAATGGTGCTTTTGATATGTGTATGATATTAATATCTGTACAGTACATTTGAATACATTTTATAATTGAAATTTTGAATGTATAAGCTGAGGTATTACATTTTAAACAGCATTCCTTCAAGAGTTATTGTATGACAATTGAATTAATTACTGTATTCACCATTAATATCCTTCAAAAGTAGTGTAAACAATTACTGTGTTTAAAATCAATGCTACAAAACTAATGTCAGTTTTATATCTTAAAAATTATTATTATATTATTTCTTAATTTATTTTATAAATGACATTCCTTCAAAATTAGTGTAGGGCCTGTAATAAACATTACTGTTTTTAAAAATGAAGCTTACAAAACTAATGTTGAACATCAAAATTATTTAACTAATGTTAAACATCAAAATTATTTATCTTAAATTTAATCGTATACAAAAATAAATTAGTATCTTTAAAATAGATAAAGTTATTGTAATGTTATTATTCGATGATACTGCCACCAAGTTTCTACTACAGTAGTTTACATTACAAGCGCCACCAGCGGGCGTTTTAATTTTTTTTATTTTTAGCTCAAAGGTATGACACGTCATGTTTGCAAAAATTCTGTTTTCTTTTTTCGAATCACCGTCTAGAAATTGTTAATATTATTGTTAACATAACCATAAACTGCAGTTGTTAATTTATTGCAATTAAAAATAATCAGCAATTAGTAGATAATAGCAGATCACGATTTTATATGATGTTTTACTTTATATTTTCATATGAGTTTTAATATTGAAACAGTTGTAAAGTGGCAATACAAGACCTTGTACTGTAATAATTATTATTCTTAGATAATTAATGATAACTTATATTAGCCTATATTATATTTTTTTTAATAATGTCATTAAAGGCCTGTTTACTACAAGGAAAAATTCACGTGAATCGATGAGTTGGTTTATGCACATGCTTATTTACATAGGGACGCTGTTTTGTTGTTATATTAATAGCGAATAGTTTGGATATACCACGAAGTAATTGACTGTTAGGCCTACTGTGGATGTCTATGTTCGGTGGGCGAATTTGGCGTAGTTTCACAATGAAACAGAAAAGTCCTGCATTACATAGGGACGCTGTTTATTTTTATTAATAACGAATAATTTGTATATACTAAGTAATTGACTGTGGATGTGCGCGCGTGTCTATGTTCGGTGGCCTAATCTGGCGTAGTTTCACAACGCAGATTCAGTGAAACAGAACAGGCTTACTAAATAATAGTTTTATATGTTAAACACTAAAGTAAGTCTAACAATATTCTACAACGGTTGGTGTAAAGCTTGGTTCCCACTAGGAATCAACGTTAGAACGTAAGCGCAATACAAGTAAGGCTGGTTTTCCACTAATCGAATTTATTGGCGCAAATCTAAAGTGTTAACGAATGCGCATGCGTATTAATATTTTCATCAACTTGTGACGTGAAGAACCAATCAGAACTCAGGAATGACCGATTCGCAAATGGAAAATAGGCTTTTCACTAATCACAATCGATGGATTATCGGGACATTTGTTTGTCATTGGTCAACTCTGTGAATTCTAATTAAAATTGTACTTAAAGTAACAGTTTATTATAGTTTTAAACGAAAGAAAACTAATAAATAATGTTGTCCAAGTACTCGGCTCAACTTGTTTTTTTATCTGTATATCATATTATAGTCTGTATACACTTGTTTACAAAATCAAATAAATAAAACATGATTGTAGGCTTATTGTTATTATGTTATGGTATCACTGCCATTCGTGTTATTGTATATATCCATAGCTGATTGAAGGATTGGGTCAGATATGATATTCTATGTTATGTTGGTGTGTTTGGTTCCCACTAGTATAGAGAAGCAACGCAAGAACGTAACCGCAACGTAATGATTTCACCAATCACACAAGCAACGTGTTTATTGTCATTGATCAACGTTGGCGTATACGTCATTGCATTGCGTCTCTGGTGAGAACTAAAGCATTATGCACTTTCCGTCAATACGGTTCGTCTTTGCGTTGCGTCCTGTGGGAACCAAGATGAACTAACAGTGGCGTTAATGCGGGTTGTGGGGGGCGTGGGGTGGCTTGGTTGTTTATTACTCCTTAGTAGTTGCATTGGGGCTGCTCATGCTCTGGGCCGCTTACGTTTAACCAATTAGCGCTGTCTATGTTATGATGTGGAACATACTGGTACAGATAGGTTACTGTACCTTGAGCAATATATTATTTATCTATCTTTATATGACGTTTTGTTATTTTTGCTATCATTTATTTATTATCACCCAAACGCTGGCCTATGTCGATTAGAGCCAATCATTGTTTAATGCAAATCGTTCATTATGTAAACTGTACACAGTGACTCCCGATAACATGACTTGTTGTTGGTGACAGTGACTCGATAACCATGCCAACTTACCTCCTACTGCCCTCTCGACGACGACGGCTATAACCCCTTACTACCCCTTAATACTTAATCAAGCAACTAATGTCCACGACGAACGCAAGGGAAAGTTTTTACCCCACATCTTAAAATGTTTGTAAAAAAAATTAATTAAACGTGTATGGCATTTTGATAGGCCTAAATGCGTTTATCAGTGTCACGTGTGTGGAATGATTGCAAATAAAAAAATAATAATTTTGTATTGCGCACAACACGCAAGTAATGCAAAAAGTCTGTTTATACATAACCGGTATGTGATAAATTGCCTTCATTTCTATGAACTATAAATGTCAACACGTGCACATCGTGAGCTCTCCAATAGGCAATTTAATGCAAATTTGTATAAAAAACATATAGCTCATCAGAATGAACAGTGACCTCCAATTTTTTGAAGTTATTATGGAAGTCAATGAGTTCTATATATGAATCCATGCAATGTTTAACGTACAGAATGACGTCATCATTTGGCCACATGAATTAAACAAAATATCATTTTTCCATTCCGTCAAAGGTCATCATCAGAGCGCTTGTCCCTTGTTTTGTGCCCGATTTTCTCTCAATTTGTAATACTAGATGGTACGCTCGCTTCGCTCGCGTACCATCTAGGTCGTGTACACAGATGGTTCTCGAATACACAGTAATTTCAACGTCAAAAAACTGGCGATTTCAAATGTACATACCGCAGGACAATAAATACATTGTCGTTTTCAGAAACGAATAAATAGACAAGATGATTAATGTAAAGGCCTACTTCCGAAGTAGAAACTTGTCTTAAAAATGAGTCCAATTTTTTTATTTGAACTCATTTAAACAAACCCAATTTGTGTTTTGTATATAACATAAGAGTTGAGGGATGGGGAAGGGGGATGGGAAGAACAATTTTTAAATATATTCTGTATCCACTCCGTAACGAAATATTGTTTTAAATGTTTTATATGCCTATCTATAATATACCACTAAACACAGTAAAATATTTACCATTTAATACCTTTTTAAAACTGTCCCTGTTATAGTCGATTGAAATAGTAAAGTACGATTAATTATTAATTAATACAAACGTTGAGAAGCGCAGCAACTGTCAGTAATACAGTTTTTATTTGTATATTATGTGTTTATATATCCAGCAGTAGAGCCTACCCACAGTCACATTAATAAATGTTCTTTGTATATGTGTTTATATAAACAGTAACCACATTCACAGTAAGACAATTTTGATTCAAATGGCGACCAAAAATGGTTAATACGTACAGTATTTACAATATTATCAAAGTATTGCACACTTTATCTTAGTTTAGTTTATTCTTCAAGGGCCCATACATTTACCTACTTGTGTTAAACCAAGGGCTCATAAATTTACCTATAAAAAAATGGGAGTTTGAGAGGTTGGAATGTTTCATTCACCGCAAATCAATACATGTGTATAAACGAATATTAAATCTATCAAAATAGAATTTTTTAAAGAAAATCGGTCTTCAACATTATGATACTGTACTCGAGCTGTTCAACCGGTTTTCAGCTATTAAAAACAATTATCGTTGGAGGAGATAGGAAAATGCGAAGCATCGTCGTATTATTGTGTGCAGGTATTTTTCAAGAGGACATCCATTAGACGGTGTATATCACGATCGGAAAACACCCCTATTTGTGGCAAATCGTTGAATTCGTTTTAATTGTCAATAACTAATTATCTAACTAAAGTTAATAATCAGGTGGTTAAAATCAGTACCGAGATTCTAACCAACTTTATATACCATCGAGTAAACATTCTAGAAATAACGCGCGATTTACCGAATTTTGCCCTTACGTAAATTTATTTATAGATGTTCTTGCTCAAAATATTATCTTTTATGGGTTACCACGTCTGCAAATTTAAATAACGTGGTCGGGTAATTTCACCTACATAATATTAAATATCTTACAGCTCTTCAAAATTAAAGGTGACTTCCATGTTTATCAAGTATCAAGTATCATTTATTATCATTTGTTTTAAGAAAAACATAGAAATTCTGTTTGCTCTGTTGGCGGAGCACAATATCCAACGGACACAACACGAACTCAAAAACAAAAACATTACAAAAAAAAAAAGTGTCTACATCATATTTAAGGCTCTAATAGATCCTGGAAAGAAACTATTTGTAAATCGTGCCTTATTGGCCTTAATAGAACGAAATCGCCGACCGCTGCGCATCAACTGGAACATACTAGAGGCCGGATGAAATTGATCATCTTTGATAGCCACTGCCTTTTTCAGAAGACGATCCGAAAATATGTTCTCCAAAGGCAGTTGTGCAGATCCAATTATACGCGATGCGGTCTTGACTATTCTATTTAGGTCACGCTTTTCATTTTCGGTAGCGCTACCGAACCATACCGTTAAAGAATACGTTATTACACTCTCTATAACTGACCTATAGAAGGACGACATTATTTCAGAGTTTATACCAAATGATTTAAGTCTACGTAGGAAGTAGATTCTTCTTTGGGCCTTTCTAATAATGTTACGTGTGTTAATATGCCACTTCAGATCATTTGAAATATAAATACCCAAGAATTTAAATTCTTCTACAAACTCAACTGATATACCATTAATAAATATTGGATATTTGACATTAAGTGATTTACGGAAGTCTACAACCATTTCTTTAGTCTTAGATACATTCAAGAACAGATTGTTTTCGTTACACCAGTCTACAACTCGTTTAACTTGGTTGCGATAAATATACTCATCACTGTCATCATTGATTAGACCTACAATGGTAGTATCATCTGCAAATTTAGCGATATGACAGTTACTGTAGTAGGTAGCACAGTCATAGGTAAATAAAGTAAAAAGAAAGGGCGACAGTACACAGCCCTGTGGTACACCTGTATTTATAATACGCTTATCTGATATAATGGTACCCACTTTAGTACGTTGGGGTCGATCAGTTAAAAAGTTTAACACCCAGTTACATATAGAAATATCGAAACCGATTTCAACCATCTTAGTGTGTAACTTATACGGTACAATCGTATTAAATGCTGAACTAAAATCTATATATAAAATCCTTGCATATCTTTTATCACGTTCGAGATGCTCTAAGATCCTATGCAAAGTGATCGATACAGCATCTTCGGTAGACCGGTTTGGTCTATAGGCGAACTGATATTGGTCAAGATCTCGAGGACACTTGGCCTTTAGGTAATTAAGGACTATATGTTCAAAGCATTTCATCAGAACCGATGTTAATGTTATAGGTTAATTTATAACTTATTATTATGAATTAGATATTAATTTGTGCCTATCGAAGTGACATTTATGTTTTGATTTGTTTTGCTATTGTATATTTAGTTGTCACGCTATTTGTCAATTAGAGTCAATCAGTGTGTTTATTGAGTGAATAATCGTATTGTTATCTGTGAAATCTTTGTTGTGAGTACACAGTGAACTCGTGATAACATAAGTTGGTGAAGAGACCCAGTGAACTCTCGATAGCATAGTTTGTTGTGGGTGAAATAGCAAGCAACAGCACTGACTTTGATGCACACTGCCCTAAAATTTGTACTACAGGACTGTCGAAGACGACGAAAGTTACTCACCTTCGTCAATGACTGATAGCTCAAGCCAATAATATTAGGGAAATCTGAAATATTGAGAAAACAAATTCAAACCAAGCGTTCATGGCAGTTTTTTATGCATTATCATTGTCATATGTGCGCGCCGATTGATTGGAATAAGCTAATCCTTTTAAAGGCATATTCTCGATCACTGTTTGAGAAACCTCCCACTCCCTCCGCCCCTCCCCTATCCCTACATGGATTTTATCGGTGGTTGCGCCCAATGTGTCATATTTGTTTACTCGTACCATTCTCTCCGTTTTGACATAATAATTAATACACAACGTATACAATAATATACAAATAATAGTAAAACTCTGACGTAATAGTTCAATAGTATGACTATTGGATATCAACCCACAATCCTGCAATCAAATGACAAGAGTCTATGCCGGTGTGCTGTAATAATATAACGAAACGTATGACAATTACGTGTATATATATTGTGTAATAATACAGATGCTAATTTTAATAAGACAAAAACAACAGCCATTTGGGTCCTAGGCATATATTTTACAAATCTACAGATAAGCAAATTTATAGAAAATCACTGGACTTTGCCACATAGGTTAACCTGACCTCTGCTTTTAAAATGTTTGATTGCTTTCTATCTTTTCAACACAATCAACAAGTCTGACAATTTCACCAGGTATGTATAATTTATATTGCGTTAAGTTTACGTAGTCAATAATCTTATTCTGTTACATAGGCGCGGGTCGAATGTAAATATGATAACGAACTATACTAATTATTCCCCGCTAAAATGTTCATATCTGTGCTAAAAGCAGAACAATTTTGTACCACCAAAGTTCATCAGGACGACGATGGCGAAACGATGGCTAGTAACTCTCCTTTCCTTCAATGACGGATAGCTCAAGCCACTAATGTCTCGAGGGTACAGGGAAGGGGTTGGGGTCCTGATCTCTAAAATAATTGAACTGTGATGGCATTTTTGTTTTTTTCTATCTGTCTATTTCTATGTGCGCGTAATGGAATGGCAGATTTGATCTTTTTTTCATTTTACATGTTTTCTTGTTCCTTTTTTGCTTATTTTTGAAATTAATACCCAATTTTTGTAATTACGCCCAAGTTAGCTCAGCCATGCGTCAACTCGGTCACAAACTAATCGATCAACTCGGCTCTAACATGGTATGAAACTCAAATGGCCTATAAATGTCAATGTAAAAAATATTGTGTATTGCGATGACTAAAATTGAACTTTGGAAATCCTGGAAAAAAATGTTTATAAATGTAATGGAAAAGTTGTGCAAAAATTAGAAGTAGACTTATATGTATACTAAAAACATAAACTGTGTAATCTTTTACTTTATCACAGTGGTTAATTTTCCCGATTTATTTTTGTATATTCATGACTGCATAGATTATCAAAGCAACTTGTAGATTGTCTTGGATATGTCTGCTTCACAAAATAGATTCTGAATTTGATGACGTAATGAGAATATAAGAGCATTCAAAATCGAATTATTTTGTACCAAAATAATGCAATTTCTTTAAATAATAATTTCGACAATTGCTCTAAATTTAATGTATAGCAGCAGGGTATGAAACAAAAACGTATGTCGTATTCATAAAATCTGCCATTTTCTTAGCAAATATAATCTCTATAAATTTCTTATAATAACGTATGAACGAAAGTTCAAAAGTGCTGGTATACTGAATGGTCTATCCAGGGTACAAAATCCCAAAAATCCTAAATTAAGTACAGTTACTGTAATTCGTTTGTAATTGCTATAAATTCGGAATAGGCTAGGCCTAGGCCACATATTATTTTGTTAGATTGGTAAACGAATGATTTGTTTTCTTTTTCAAAAACAGAAAATTGTTGGAATGTTTGGGGGAGCAGATAGAGAGAAACGCCATGGAACTCTAAGAGCCTAACCCCACATCAGTAGACAAACATGTTTAAAAAGTACTTTTAAACGATCGTTCGTCAATCTTCTTCCACTGGTTAACATTAATTGGAACAACAAATAACTTTGGTAAACGTATTACTGAACTATTGTTACCAACATAGGCTAAGAAATTATTTCAGTCCACATCTTTATTTTATATTTCTTTTATTGTATTACTATCATTGTTGTGTAGTAAAGATTCGTAATTCAGTGCAACTAAATTTACCGATTCAACATCTGTAATATTTTTATTGCCTTCACAATTTACAATTTCCACTATTAAACATGTTTTACAGTAACAATGAATACGTTCTTGACAAGCTTTTAATGCCCCTACTACAGAAGGGTGCCATCTCCATTTTCTATTTTCTTCCCCCGATTCATTATTATTCATTTTGCCCTCTTTGTAACAGTGAATTTTTTTTCATGCAATATTAGTTTTTGGTTAATTCTTCTAACAGATATAATTTCTTACTTTTAAGTATCAATGGCAGGACATACAGATACATTAGCAGTTTGATTTTTCAATCAATGATTGGGAAAATAAGATGTTTGGAAATTATTATGCCGATTCAATATTTTAATATTGAATTGGCATATTAAATTAAAATAGCTACAAATTGTTGATAATTTTGTTTTATTTTTAATTAAATTCAAACTAAATAATGAGGATGACAATTACTTATGTAATGTTATTTTAAAAACTCACTCTTCTTATGTTTGCAGGAAACAGAAAGTGCTTAAATGGCAGCGTCTGAAACTAATCCAGAGTTCACCAAATTGAAGTCTGATGTCAGCAGATACTTTGGCGGTAACAGGTTGCTTTGGTTGAAGTTTATCTTATTCGACCACATACCTATCGGAGACCTTACAGAACCAAATGCCATTGGAAATGATCTATTTAATCATCTCGAAGACATTGGTGTTATCGCACCTAATAATGTTAACCTTTTATTAGAGATTTCCAAATTATGTAAATTAAAGAAAGCTGAAGATTGTGTAGTCCAGTATATTAGAGACAATAATACTGAAAATACCGATAAAGACAAAATATCCTCAGAGAGAAAACAAATGTTTAAAGATTTGCGAAATGTTGGACCGGATGCGTTAAAGCGGGTTATCTCTTATTATAATCTGGCAATGTACGATTACACCAACATTTGGGATGTAACATTCAGATTGGAAACTGGCCAACGTTTGTCGAAAGAACCAGACAAGAAAGATGTATTTCATGATCTTCTTCGACAAATTGTACATCATAGTGGTAAAGTTATTTCAACTATTAAAACTTGTCTTTTTCATAAAATTATTTAAAACCCTTCAACTAAATTTATTATTACACAAGATTGTTTTTATTTTATATTTTAATCATATTATTATTTTTCTTGGGATATTAATATTTTTTTAATGTTTATAGAACGAGGTGGGTATGAACTTAACGATGGTAAAGAATCATGCTGTAATCGACGACCAGGAGGTAAATATGAATTGATGTTAACGAATCTTTTTAAAATTGTTCATTTATCAATAATTAATTTTCAAAGTTTATCAGAATACTGAAGCAAAAAAAAAGATGTATTTTACCACCCGGCTTTTACAGCCAGTTTTACATTGATAAAAATAAACCAACCTGCAGTGTATGCATATAAAACTAGTCATATTATTAAATTTTAATCTTCAGACCATCGCAATTAATAATATTACGGTTTTGTTTTGTTAGGAAATAGCAAGCGTGATGATAGTTCCAAACGTCTAAGAGAAGGTAAAAAAAGAAACACTACTAACCATTTAATAATCTGAATACTAATTTTAATTGACAGTAATCCAAGAAGTCAAATATTAACCTATATATTAGCACAGTATTATATAGGATCTATGGGATCCTATAGGATCTCATAGAAACCAATTGACTGACTATAGAATCCAAACAATCCTAAAAAAAACATTTTTACTAGGTTTAACCTACAGTAGAATATTTTTGTATGGCTGTATAATTATTAAAACGTATTAAACATTAAAATATTTATATTATTTTTATAGGATCTTATAGAATCTTAACCTATTATGTAGAACATTTTAGCAGCTTAACCTAAAATAATTCTGTATAACTATTAAAACGTATTCAATCTATTACATTCCTATATATTGTTCACTTATTTGGTTTCTGTACACATTTTCCTGTAACACTTCGAGATGAAAACCATAGTATGTATACTTCTTATGACCCCTTTGACTTAAATTTTGATGCTTGTTGTCAAATGCCGAAACACAGCAACCTCTTGTCTCGGTTACATTTGGATTCTGTAATAGTTTTAGAGATATTAGATCTCGCATTTTGACACATAAGTCATTTTAATGTACAGTAACTTGTCAAAGACTGATAATTTGTTTTCAATTGGTATTGTTTTTGCTTCTTCATGTAAATTTAAAATCAAGAAACAACAAACTTCCCACTGCAATCAATTTAGTTTTAACAATAACACCCTTAGTTTCATTTTGTCTATTTTTTGCGTTATCATGGACTGCAAAAACCTATGTTAATTTAAGAAAAACATACGTAATTGCATTTTTCATAATATTGCATAATAATGTTTTTTAAATTATTATTTATGTAATTTGTTGTGTCCTGTATTTCATTTACTTTTTCTTTTATCTTACAGAAAAAATAGAGGTATATCTGCTAAGTAAACAAGAAACATTTCTGCAGAATGCAAAAACTTTTACACCAGCAACATGGCATAAATCATACCAAATCGATATTTCTGAACTATTCACAGAGTTGGACCTACTCAAAGGAAATACAAAAACGAAGGAGAGTGATACAATGACATTAAAAGATGTGTTAACAACCATCAAATCCACACCTGCGTGCAAAGTCATTATAGATGGTGAAGGTGGTATAGGTAAAACGACACTATTAAGGTACATAGCATACAATGCGGCTACAGATAAATTATTTGATGTGTTTGAAGGTAAAATTGTCTTTTTGTTAAAACTAAGAGATTTAGAGAAAGGGAAGGGAATCTTAGATCTTATGGTAGATCAACTCAATATGGAAGAATTTGACTTAGAAACAGATCTTGGAGAAGATTCAAAAGTAATAAAAAAATTCATATTAAAACATACTAACAAAATTGTGTTGTTGTTAGATGGATTAGATGAATTAAGATTTGAGAATAAAGATTTTATTCGTCTTTTCAAAAGGGAAAAATTAAAAAATAGTGTAGTGATACTGACCTCGCGAACAGAAAACATAGATGAATTCATAAATGCTTGTGATGTACATGTAAGAGTAAATGGATTCCAAGAATGTAACATTGGAAAGTATATTGACAATCACTTTGTGCATTTTGAAAAACCTGACCTGGGAAAATCGCTTAGAAAAGAGCTTGGTATAATATATGATAACATGGCGGTACGGCCTACGTATATTATGCCTAATTGGTTTCATAAACATAAAGAATTGCGTTCAATGTGCAAAAATCCAATGTTACTTCTCACAATTTGTGTTATGTGGCAAGACAACCAAAATCTTCCTCTGGATAAATCTGATCTTTTTAAAGAAATGTTTCGTGGTATTTTAAATCAGTTCATTAAAAAACAACAACAACACAATTTTATTTCTAAATTGAATGACGCTCCAATGGAGTATGTAAATGCTATGATTTGTTTAGGGAAATGCATGTACCATAGCTTAAAACAAAATCAACTTTCAATAAACAAAATAAATATTCCAGGTGACAAAAGTATGATTGATATGGCCTTGAAACTTGGTTTTGTTTATGAAGATGCACCAATTTCAATGTCTAGCTTTGAGGAGAATTATATGTCTCCACACAAGTTAATAGTTGAGTCATTGGTGGGATTTTATTTATACAAACTGTGTGAGAGTGAAGGTATGGAAAAAAAATGCAGCCACGTAAATCCATTACTTGCGCAATTGGATGAAAAAGAATGGAAAGAAATTCGAGAAAGTGAGTATTTAAAAAATACAAGAGAGTTTGCAATTGGGTTCCTTGGAGCTGATGCTGGTAAATTCTTAAATCATTGGATTACAAATGATTTGGCAGCATATCGATCTCTTGATAATTACTTGGGATTGGTGAAACAACATCATCTGGATAATGTTGAAAAAACATTGATTAATCACATAGCTAATACAACCTTAGAAATAAAAGAACATCTGAAAGAAATTTCAAATTCATTAGGAATGTTTATTAAACATATAAGCAAAGATGACAAAGTTGATGAACATTTTATAGATATTTTGAGAAAATTTCATAAAAATAATTGTTCCTACCGTTTTACTGTAGATTTACGGAGTTATTTAAATGCAATATCACCTGATTTTAAAAGAATGGCTCTTACACACATATTATGTATTTCAACGTTTCATCAAGGTGACGTTGAACTTGACATGCATGATTGTAATCTATCAGGTGCTGCAATGAATGCTATGAGTAGAGAGTGTTCTAATAATGGAGTTCAGTTGATATTTAATTACTTCAATATCAGTGGCAATAATCTTAATGACATTGATGGTACTTTACTGGGTTCTTTATTGTGTATGATGACCAGACTGCGTAGCATTGACGTGCATGATTGTAATCTATCAGGTGCTGTAATGAATGCTATGAGTAGAGAGTGTTCTAATAATGGAGTTATGTTAAACTTAATCCGATTCGATGTCAGTGGTAATAATCTTAGTGACATTGATGGTGCTTTACTGGGTTCTTTATTGAGTATAATGGATAGGCAAGGTACATTTGACATGCATGATTGTAATCTATCAGGTGCTGCAATAAATACTATGATGATTGAGATTTCTAATAAAGGTGATAAGTTGAAATTAACTTCCTTTAATATCAGTGGTAATAACCTTAGTGACATTGATGGTACTTTACTGGGCTCTTTTGTAAGTACGAAGACTTGGGAGTGGCACACACTTGATATGCATAATTGTAATCTATCAGGTGCTGTAATAAATAATATGAGTAGAGAGTTTTCTAATAGAGGACATCAGTTGAAATTAAATCACTTCAACGTCAGTGGTAATAATCTAAGTGATATAGATGGTACTTTACTGGGTTCTTTATTGAGAAATATAACTTGGGGTACACTTGACATGCATAATTGTAATCTATCAGGTGTTGTAATGAATACTATGAGCAGAGAGGTTTATAATAAAGGAGTTCAGTTGGATTTAGATCACTTCAATATAAGTGGTAATAATCTTAGTGACCTTGATGGTGCTTTACTGGGTTCTTTATTGGGTATGATGATTGATCAAGGTTATTCTGATGATGTGCAGCTTACACTTGACGTGCATGATTGTAATCTATCAGGTGATGTAATGAATGCTATGAGTAGATATTTTATAAAGAATGAAGTTATGTTGGAATTAGATCACTTCAATATCAGTGGTAATAATCTTAGTGATATTGATGGTACTTTACTGGGTACTGTATTGCATGATTGTAAACTATCAGGTGCTGTAATGAATACTATGAGTAAAGAGTTTTCTTATTATAGAGTTATGGAATTCATTTGCTTCGATGTCAGTGGTAATAATTTAAGTAGCATTGATGGTACTTTACTAAGTTCTTTATTGGAAAACATAACTTATAATAGTACACTTGACATGCATGACTGTAATCTATCAGGTGCTGCAATGAATGCCATGAGTAGAGAGCTTTCTAATGCATGTTCTGAGTTGAGATTAATTCACGTCAATATCAGTGGTAATAATCTTAGTGACATTGATGGTACTTTAATGGGTTCTTTATTACTTAACATGCCTTGGTTGCGTACACTAGATATGCATGATTGTAATCTATCAGGTGCTGTAATGAATGCTATGAGTAGAAAGGTTTATAATGAAAGATATACGTTAAACTTAATTCGCTTCGATGTCAGTGGTAATAATCTTAGTGATATTGATGGTGCTTTACTTGGTTATTATTTGAATAATATGATTACTTGTGATTATGACGGAGATGAAGATTACACGCTTACACTTGAAATGCAAAATTGTAATCTGTTAGGTAATGTAATAAATGCTATGGTTAGAGAGTTTTCTGCTAAAGGAGTTATATTTGGTTTACATATGCTTAATATCAGTGGTAATAATCTTAGTGATATTGATGGTGCTTTACTGCGTTCCTTACTAATTATGACACCTACACTGATGAGGCTTAAGATGCATGATTGTTGTTTATCAGATGATGTGATTAATGCTGTATCGAGAGAGTGTTCAAAAGCAGGAGTAAATTTTTTGGCATAAATACACACAATATCAGTGGCAAAAGGATGTGACAGACATTGTAATCTACTGGGTTAGTTGATTAATCCTCTCCAACTCAATCGTTCTGCCATAACAATTCTAAGTTGTGTGGACGACAACAACCCATTAAAACAAGAAATAAAAGATAAAAATTACTGTAAGCCAAAAAAATTAAAGTCCGCCATAGACGATCTAGTCGAATGAGTCCCTCATTGGAATGACTGCAGTTTTACATGCGTTTCACTGGAGAACCACTATATGTACAGTAATCATTATCTTGATATTATTTGTAATTTATCAGGGCTTTGTTCCAATATCTTTTATTTCAAAAGCAATAATGTGAAATTGGACCTATAACGTAGAATAACAATTCCTATTATGCTAGTGATTATTCCTCATTTGTCCATGAAGTTAACCAGAGTTTTAATACAGAGTTTTAGTGGAGAAACACTGTATATATTGTCTTCATACAGAATTTATCATTTATGCGTAATTTATCAGGGCATTGTGTCTCACTATCATTTTATTTTAAAATCAAATTACATTTAAACGAATTTGACTAGATTTACTATTTGATATAATTCTTCCCAATGTGTTATTGGAATTTATATAACACCTATATAAATTCCTGTCATTTGATTGGACGAATGTGGGTCACATGGCGTGCAATAGTACGCACTATTCAACGATCGTTAAATAGTACTTTTTGAAACATTTTTGTGTACGAAAAAAAAAACGTCTCGCGGATGAAAAAAAATCTAGTACACAAATTATCCTATATGATATGGCTATGTACTGTGAAATACAACAGCGCCACCTGTCGTCTGGTCTCAGTTTCATTTGTAAACACCACCGCGAGATATGCAACAGCAGCAGATATTTGTGTACGATTTGGACATTATGTACTAATTTCATTCAAAAAGGCATTTAAATTAGCTTTAGATCGTTTTTAGGATTTTGATTAATTAATGGGGACATCCCTACAAGACGTGGAATTGTTGGAAAAACCATAATTAGCTTAGATAAGTTCCAATTGTCTGTCGAAGTTTTGCCTTTCAGCCAAGCTAGTACTAGGCTACTAGACCTAGCCTAGGCCATGCTAGTATTTAGGCTAGGCCTAGCCTAGGCGTTTTAGCCTTGCTAGGCCTAGGATTGTTTGGTCGTTTGTTGACATAATTAACACAAAAGTAGGTGTGTTTACGAAATCCATATAAATATAACATTTAATATAACATTATTAAAAACCAAATGTTACTGTTTTTAATCAATGTGTGTGAATGAAATGTAGTAAGCTTTGGCTAGGGTAGGGCTACCTTTTATTTGATTCAAATAACTAGAATTTATTTAGATGTTATATAAAACAAATAATGAATGTTTTGTATTCGTGTAATGGTACAAATAATGGCACTTGGTGAATGATGAAAGTTTATATCAACTCGGCTTTGCCTCGTTGATATAACCTTTCATCATTCACCTCGTGCCATTATTTGTACCATTACACTCATAAACATTCATTATTTGTATAATAACTCATAATGTTATAAAATAGTGGTCGGACTATATAATGTAAACACACTAATTCCTGAAAAAAAACTTTGTCTTTGAACAAGAAAAGTATCGCACTAATGGTATTTTATAATTTTTTATCTTTAATATTTTGTGTACAAAGTAAGTTTCGAGTAAGAAAAACAATTAACTGTTTCTTGCATATTATTGCATTTATTATTCGTTTACATATAGATCTGTATTAGTAGTATATAAATAGTATAGTATTGGAATCATTTTGCATTTACTTTCGATGCTTACTTGGATTAGAAAACTGAAAGTATTAAACTAATATTTCAACAGAAGAACTAATTAAAGTTATTTTTATTTTAAAATAATCTGTTAGTATAACACATGTTAATTATTGACTGCTAGTAAACTATTAGTCTATAATGTGAACAACACATTTTAAGAGTAGTAAGGTATGAATGGTATTTAAAATATATTTAAGGTTTCAAGGCCGACCATATAAAATTGATTTACGAGTTTTGACTCAAGATGTTTACTTGGATTAGAACACTGACAGTATTAGGGCCTGTTCGTAGGGGTTGAAAATACCAGCTTATTCCCGATTTCCGTTCGCGTGGCCCAATTAACTTTTGCCTCAGGCTACAAAAAATTCGAGGTAAAATGTTCACCAAATTTGCAGGTTATTTCAGCGATAATCCAATTATACTCGGCCTTCGAGGATAATAAATCTCCGATAGAGGCAATGTGTCAAATTTTGACAAACGTTTGCTGCCTAGGCCAGTCATTTCTCCTACGAAGCTCTTCCATACACGCTTCGAGAGCGATCGTGAGCTGGTGCTGTCCTTGTTGGTGTAGACCGTTTAGGAATACACCCCGTTTAGTAGTAGGCCTAGCTGGTCGGTGGTGTTTCCGTCAAATTCTTCGCCAATGAGTAAAATAATGGTCGTCAGGAGAAGGCATATTTCGGCAGGATTATCGGCGTTAAGAGGCATAAGGTTTGTCGCAAGGATAAGCAGTGTAAAAGGTAGCAAGTAATTGTTATTGTAAAGAAAGATCGCGAGTAAAAAATATACAACACGAAACTAGCGTGCGAAAATGGGGTCGTAGGTTGTAAAGACAACTGACCTTAAAACGTAATTTCCGGTTTGTGATTCGTCGATTAAGCATTTAAGCGGTTAAATATTTCAAGTACGAACAACGCTCAATTTATAACCCGAGGCATGGGTGAAATTAAGCGCTTATTTTAACCACCGTACGAACACGACCTTAGACTAATATTAATATTTGAACAGAAGAACTTTCAGAATAGTAAAGTTTATTTTTGGAAATAAATAAACTATTAGTTTAACATATTTTAAGTAATGGATTACACTATTAATCTGAAATAAAAGTAGTAAACTATTAGTCTATAAATATTTTACAATGAACTTTCAGAGTAGTAAAGGAGTACTGTAATGGTATCTATATATAAATTTACGTAAGGGCAAAATTCGGTAAATCGCGCCTTACTTTTAGAATTTTTACTCGATGGTATGTAAAGTTGGTTCGTACTTTCGGTACTGATTTTAACCACCTGATGTAACCCTGTTTACTAATTAAATTAAGTTAGATAATTAGTTATTGACGATTAAAACAAATTTAGGTTCAACGATTTGCCCCAGATAGGGGTGTTTTCCGATCGTGGTATACACTGTCTAATGGATGTCCATCTTGAAAAATACCCGCCACAAAAATGCGAGGAAGCTTCGCATTTTCCTATCTCCTCCTACGATAATTGTTTTTAATAGCTGAAAACCGGCTGAACAGCTCGAGTACAGTATCATAATGTTGAAGACAGGCCGATTTTCTTTAAAAAATACTATTTTGATAGATTTAATATACGTTTATACAAATGTATTGATTTGCGATGAATGGAACATTCCAATCTCTGTGTCGTTCCACAAGTGTCTATTCCCTCAGGCGTCGTTAAGGAAAGTACTGTATACTCATAACAGAAATTCGATCCATTTTGTTTTCAATCTGTGCTGCAGAGGTTGGATATAATTTTTTTTAAACGGATAATGAGCTAGCGTTTTCACTCGCCGTAATTTAATATTTATTACTGATTAAATCGAATTTATGATTTGCCCCGAATAGAGGTGGTTTTCACAAATTATTTAACATTATATATAAACATACGTCGTAGTGTATCGTTACATGTACTGTACTATTTCAATC